>NW_027251283.1:0-55112 GCF_044704955.1 Pristiophorus japonicus
CCCACTCCCCCCGCCCCCGCCACCCCCCCGCTCCGCCCCACTCCCCCCCCGCCCCACTCCCCCCGCCCCGCCCCACTCCCCCCCGCACCACTCCCCCCGCCCCGCTCCCCCCGCCCCGCTCCCCCCGCCCTGCTCCTCACTGCCCCACTCACCCGCCCCCGTCCTGCTTCCCCCACTCCCCCCGCCCCGCACCCGCCCGCCCCGCTACCCCCGCTCTGCTCCCCCTGCACCACTCCCCCCGCCCTGCTCCCCCCGCCCCGCTCCCCCCGCTCTGCTCCTCCTGCCCCACTCCCCCCGCCCTGCACCCCCGCCCCGCTCCTCCCGCTCTGCTCACCCCGCCCCACTCCCCCGCCCCGCTCCCCCCGCTCTGCTCCTCCTGCCCCACTCCCCCCGCCCTGCACCCCCGCCCCGCTCCTCCCGCTCTGCTCACCCCGCCCCACTCCCCCGCCCCGCTCCCCCTGCTCTGCTCCTCCTGCCCACTCCCCCGCCCCGCTCCCCCTGCTCTGCTCCTCCTGCCCCACTCCCCCGCCCCGCACCCCCGCCCCGCTCCTCCCGCTCTGCTCCCCCCGCCCCGCTCTTCTTCGCTCTGCTCCACCGCCCCACTCCCCCCACCCCACTCACCCCGCCCCACTCCCCCCTCCCCGGCCCACTCCCCCCGCCCCGCTCCCCCGCCCCGCAGCCCCGCCCCACTCCCCACCTCATCGCACTCCCCGCTCGCCGCCCCGGCCCCGTCCCGCTCCCCCCGCCTCACTCTCCCCGACCCGCCCCCCTCCCCCCCACCGTCCTGCTCTTCCTCGCCTCGCCCACCGCCCCCCGCCCCGCACCCCCCGCTCCCTCCACACTGCCCCGCTCCCCCCGCCCTGCTCCCCCCGCCCCGCTCCCCCCACCTCTCCCCCCCGCACTGCTCCTCCCCGCCCCGCTCCCCCCACCCCACTCCCCCCGCCCCGCCCCGCGCCCCCTCGTCCTGCTCCTTCCCGCCTCGCTCACCACCCCCCGCCCTGCTACCCCCGCTTCCCCCCAGTCCCGGCCCCGTTCCCCCGCCCCACTCCCCCCGCCCCGCTCCCCTCCACCCCGCACCCCCCCGCTCCCCCCACCCTGCCCCGCTCCCCGCCTGCTCCCCCCGCCCCGCTCCCCCCTCCCCGCCCCGCTGCCCCCACCTCGCTCCCCCCGCTCCGCCCCACCACGCCCCGCTCCCCCCGCCCCGCTCTCTCCCACCACGCTCCCACCCGCCCCGCTCCCCTGCCCGGCACCCCCCGCCCCGCCCCGCTCCCCCAGCCCCGCTCCCCCTGCCCGGCACCCCCCGCCCGGCCCGCTCCCCCCGCCCTGCCCCGCTCCCACAGCCCTGCTCCCACCCACCCCGCCCCGCTAACCCCCCACCCCACTCCTTCCGCCCCGCTCTCCACCCGCCCCGCTCCTCCCGCTCCCCATGCCCTGCTCCCCCCGCCGCCCTGCCCCGCTTCCCCCACCCTGCTCCCCCCGCTCTGCTCCCTCCGCCCCACTCCCCCCGCCCAGCTCCCCCCGCCCCGCTCCCCCCGCTCTGCTCCCCCCACCCCGCTCCCCCCGCTCTGCTCCCCCGCCCAGCTCCCCCCGCCCCGCTCCCCCCGCTCTGCTCCCCCCGCCCCGCTCCCCCCGCTCTGCTCCCCCCGCTCTGCTCCCTCCGCCCCACTCCCCCCGCTCTGCTCCCCCCGCCCAGCTCCCCCTGCCCACTCCCCCGCCCCGCTTCCCCCGCTCTGCTCCTCGCGCCCCGCTCCCCCCGCTCTGCTCCCCCCACCCCGCTCCCCCCGCTCTGCTCCCCCCGCCCCGCTAACCCCCCGCCCCGCTCCCCCCCGCCCCGCTCACCCTGCTCTGCTCCCCCCACTCCGCTCTCCCGGCTCTGCTCCCCCGCCCCACTCCCCCAACCCTGCTCCCCCCGCTCCCCCCACACTGCCCCGCTCCCCCCGCCCTGCTCCCCCCGCCCCGCTCCCCCCACCTCTCCCCCCCGCACTGCTCCTCCCCGTCTCGCTCACCACCCCCCGCCCTGCTACACCCGCTTCCCCCCAGTCCCGGCCCGTTCCCCCGCCCCACTCCCCCCGCCCCGCTCCCCCCCCGCACCCCCCCCGCACTGTTCCTCCCCGCCCCGCTCCCCCCTCCCCGCCCCGCTGCCCCCACCTCGCTCCCCCCGCTCCGCCCCACCACGCCCCGCTCCCCCCGCCCCGCTCTCTCCCACCACGCTCCCACCCGCCCCGCTCCCCCTGCCCGGCACCCCCCGCCCCGCCCCGCTCCCCCAGCCCCGCTCCCCCTGCCCGGCACCCCCCGCCCGGCCCGCTCCCCCCGCCCTGCCCTGCTCCCACCCACCCCGCCCCGCTAACCCCCCACCCCACTCCTTCCGCCCCGCTCTCCCCCCGCCCCGCTCCTCCTGCTCCCCCCACCCCGTCCCGCTCCCCATGCCCTGCTCCCCCCGCCGCGCTACCCTGCACTCTGCTCCCGCCGCCCTGCCCCGCTTCCCCCACCCTGCTCCCCCCGCTCTGCTCCCTCCGCCCCACTCCCCCCGCCCCGCTCCCCCCGCCCCGCTCCCCCCGCTCTGCTCCCTCCGCCCCACTCCCCCCGCCCCGCTCCCCCCGCCCCGCTCTCCCCCCGCCCCGCTCCTCCCGCTCCCCATGCCCTGCTCCCCACCGCCCCGCTCCCCCCCGGCCCTGCCCCGCTCCCCCCGCCGCGCTACCCTGCACTCTGCTCCCGCCGCCCTGCCCCGCTTCCCCCACCCTGCTCCCCCCGCTCTGCTCCCTCCGCCCCACTCCCCCCGCCCCGCTCCCCCCGCTCTGCTCCCACCACCCCGCTTCCCCCGCTCTGCTCCCCCCACCCCGCTTCCCCCGCTCTGCTCCCCCCGCCCCGCTCCCCCCGCCCCGCTCCCCCCGCTCTGCTCCCCCCGCCCCGCTCCCCCCGCTCTGCTCCCCCCGCCCCGCTAACCCCCCGCCCCGCTCCCCACCGCCCCGCTCACCCTGCTCTGCTCCCCCCACTCCGCTCTCCCGGCTCTGCTCCCCCGCCCCACTCCCCCAACCCCGCTCCCCCCGCCGCGCTCCCCCCTTCCCGGCCCACTCCCCCCGCCCCGCTCCCCTCCGCCCTGCTCCTCCCCGCCCCACTCCCCCTGCCCCGCTCCACCCCGCCCTGTTCCCCCCCACCCCGCTCCCCCTCCCCCGCTCCCCCCGCCCCGCCCCGCTCCCCCCCACCCCGCCCGCTCCCCCCACCCCGCTTCCCGCGGCCCCGCCCCGCTCCCCCCGCTCTGCTCCCCCTGCCCCACTCCCCCCGCTCTGCTCCTCCTGCACAACTCCACCCGCCCCGCCCATCTGCCCCCCGTCTCGCTCCCCCCGCTCTGCTCTCCCCGCCCCACTCCCACCGCCCCGCTCCCACTGCTCTGCTCCCCCCACCCCGCTCCCCACGCTCTGCTCCCCCCGCTCCGCTCCCCCCACACCGCTCCCCCCGCTCTGCTCCCCCTGCTCCGCTCCCCCCACCCCGCTCCCCCCGCTCTGCTCCCCCTGCTCCACTCCCCCCACCCCGCTCCCCCCGCTCTGCTCTCCCCGCCCCACTCCCACCGCCCCGCTCCCACTGCTCTGCTCCCCCCACCCCGCTCCCCCCGCTCTGCTCACCCCGCCCCGCTCCCACCGCACTGCTCCCCCCGCCCAGCTCCCCCCGCCCGCTCCCCCGCCCAGCTACCCCACCCCGCCCCACTCCGCCCGGCCCCGCCCCGCTCCCCCCGCCCCGCTACCCCCCACTCCGCTCCCCCGCCCCGCTACCCCACCCCCCCACTCCCCCTGCCCCACTCCCCCCCGTTTTGCTCCACTCGTCCCGCGCCCCGAGGCGCCCCGCTCCCCGCGACCCGCTCCCCCCGCACCGCTCCCCCCGTCCCGCTACCCGCGCCCCGCTCCCCCCGCCCCGCACCCCCTCACCCTGCTCAGCCCCGCCCCGCTCCTTCCGGCCCCGGCCCGCTCCCCCCGCCCCGCTCCCCCCGCTCTGCTCCCCCCGCTCTGCTCCCCCCGCCCCGCTCCCCCCGCCCCGCTCTCTCCCACCACGCTCCCACCCGCCCCGCTCCCCCTGCCCGGCACCCCCCACCCCGCCCCGCTCCCCCAGCCCCGCTCCCCCTGCCCGGCACCCCCCGCCCGGCCCGCTCCCCCCGCCCTGCCCCGCTCCCACAGCCCCGCTCCCACCCACCCCGCCCCGCTAACCCCCCACCCCACTCCTTCCGCCCCGCTCTCCCCCCGCCCCGCTCCTCCCGCTCCCCCCGCCCTGCCCCGCTCCCACAGCCCCGCTCCCACCCACACCGCCCCGCTAACCCCCCACCCCACTCCTTCCGCCCCGCTCTCCCCCCGCCCCGCTCCTCCCGCTCCCCCCACCCCGCCCCGCTCTCCCCCCGCCCCGCTCCTCCCGCTCCCCATGCCCTGCTCCCAACCGCCCCGCTCCCCCCCGGCCCTGCCCTGCTCCCCCCGCCGCGCTACCCTGCACTCTGCTCCCGCCGCCCTGCCCCGCTTCCCCCACCCTGCTCCCCCCGCTCTGCTCCCTCCGCCCCACTCCCCCCGCCCCGCTCCCCCCGCCCCGCTCCCCCCGCCCCGCTCCCCCCGCTCTGCTCCCTCCGCTCCACTCCCCCCGCCCAGCTCCCCCCGCCCCGCTCCCCCCGCTCTGCTCCCCCCGCCCCGCTAACCCCCCGCCCCGCTCACCCCCGCCCCGCTCACCCTGCTCTGCTCCCCCCACTCCGCTCTCCCGGCTCTGCTCCCCCGCCCCACTCCCCCAACCCCGCTCCCCCCGCCGCGCTCCCCCCTTCCCGGCCCACTCCCCCCGCCCCGCTCCCCTCCGCCCTGCTCCTCCCCGCCCCACTCCCCCTGCCCCGCTCCGCCCCGCCCTGTTCCCCCCCACCCCGCTCCCCCTCCCCCGCTCCCCCGCCCCGCCCCGCTCCCCCCCACCCCGCCCGCTCCCCCCACCCCGCTTCCCGCGGCCCCGCCCCGCTCCCCCCGCTCTGCTCCCCCTGCCCCACTCCCCCCGCTCTGCTCCTCCTGCACAACTCCCCCCGCCCCGCCCATCTGCCCCCCGTCTCGCTCCCCCCGCTCTGCTCCCCTCACCCCGCTCCCCCCGCTCTGCTCCTCCCACCCCACTCCCCCCGCTCTGCTCCCCCCACCCCGCTCCCCCCGCTCTGCTCCCCCCGCTCCGCTCCCCCCACCCCGCTCCCCCCGCTCTGCTCTCCCCGCCCCACTCCCACCGCCCCGCTCCCACTGCTCTGCTCCCCCCACCCCGCTCCCCCCGCTCTGCTCACCCCGCCCCGCTCCCACCGCACTGCTCCCCCCGCCCAGCTCCCCCCGCCCGCTCCCCCGCCCAGCTACCCCACCCCGCCCCACTCCGCCCGGCCCCGCCCCGCTCCCCCCGCCCCGCTACCCCCCACTCCGCTCCCCCGCCCCGCTACCCCACCCCCCCACTCCCCCTGCCCCACTCCCCCCCGTTTTGCTCCACTCGCCCCGCGCCCCCCCGCCCCGCTCGCACCGCCCCGCTCCCCCCGAGGCGCCCCGCTCCCCGCGACCCGCTCCCCCCGCACCGCTCCCCCCGTCCCGCTACCCGCGCCCCGCTCCCCCCGCCCCGCACCCCCTCACCCTGCTCAGCCCCGCCCCGCTCCTTCCGGCCCCGGCCCGCTCCCCCCGCCCCGCTCCCCCCGCTCTGCTCCCCCCGCTCTGCTCCCCCCGCCCCGCTCCCCCCGCCCCGCTCTCTCCCACCACGCTCCCACCCGCCCCGCTCCCCCTGCCCGGCACCCCCCACCCCGCCCCGCTCCCCCAGCCCCGCTCCCCCTGCCCGGCACCCCCCGCCCGGCCCGCTCCCCCCGCCCCGCTCCCCCCGCTCTGCTCCCCCCGCCCTGCCCCGCTCCCACAGCCCCGCTCCCACCCACCCCGCCCCGCTAACCCCCCACCCCACTCCTTCCGCCCCGCTCTCCCCCCGCCCCGCTCCTCCCGCTCCCCCCGCCCTGCCCCGCTCCCACAGCCCCGCTCCCACCCACCCCGCCCCGCTAACCCCCCACCCCACTCCTTCCGCCCCGCTCTCCCCCCCGCCCCGCTCCTCCCGCTCCCCATGCCCTGCTCCCCCCACCCCGCTTCCCCCGCTCTGCTCCCCCCACCCCGCTTCCCCCGCTCTGCTCCCCCCGCCCCGCTCCCCCCCGCCCCGCTCCCCCCCGCCCCGCTCCCCCCGCTCTGCTCCCCCCGCCCCGCTAACCCCCCGCCCCGCTCCCCCCCGCCCCGCTCACCCTGCTCTGCTCCCCCCACTCCGCTCTCCCGGCTCTGCTCCCCCGCCCCACTCCCCCAACCCCGTTCCCCCCGCCGCGCTCCCCCCTTCCCGGCCCACTCGGCCCGCCCCGCTCCCCTCCGCCCTGCTCCTCCCCGCCCCACTCCCCCTGCCCCGCTCCGCCCCGCCCTGTTCCCCCCCACCCCGCTCCCCCTCCCCCGCTCCCCCCGCCGCGCCCCGCTCCCCCCCACCCCGCCCGCTCCCCCCACCCCGCTTCCCGCGGCCCCGCCCCGCTCCCCCCGCTCTGCTCCCCCTGCCCCACTCCCCCCGCTCTGCTCCTCCTGCACAACTCCCCCCGCCCCGCCCATCTGCCCCCCGTCTCGCTCCCCCCGCTCTGCTCTCCCCGCCCCACTCCCACCGCCCCGCTCCCACTGCTCTGCTCCCCCCACCCCGCTCCCCCCGCTCTGCTCCCCCCGCTCCGCTCCCCCCACCCCGCTCCCCCCGCTCTGCTCCCCCTGCTCCGCTCCCCCCACCCCGCTCCCCCCGCTCTGCTCCCCCTGCTCCGCTCCCCCCACCCCGCTCCCCCCGCTCTGCTCTCCCCGCCCCACTCCCACCGCCCCGCTCCCACTGCTCTGCTCCCCCCACCCCGCTCCCCCCGCTCTGCTCACCCCGCCCCGCTCCCACCGCACTGCTCCCCCCGCCCAGCTCCCCCCGCCCGCTCCCCCGCCCAGCTACCCCACCCCGCCCCACTCCGCCCGGCCCCGCCCCGCTCCCCCCGCCCCGCTACCCCCCACTCCGCTCCCCCGCCCCGCTACCCCACCCCCCCACTCCCCCTGCCCCACTCCCCCCCGTTTTGCTCCACTCGTCCCGCGCCCCCCCGCCCCGCTCCCCCCGAGGCGCCCCGCTCCCCGCGACCCGCTCCCCCCGCACCGCTCCCCCCGTCCCGCTACCCGCGCCCCGCTCCCCCCGCCCCGCACCCCCTCACCCTGCTCAGCCCCGCCCCGCTCCTTCCGGCCCCGGCCCGCTCCCCCCGCCCCGCTCCCCCCGCTCTGCTCCCCCCGCTCTGCTCCCCCCGCCCCGCTCCCCCCGCCCCGCTCTCTCCCACCACGCTCCCACCCGCCCCGCTCCCCCTGCCCGGCACCCCCCACCCCGCCCCGCTCCCCCAGCCCCGCTCCCCCTGCCCGGCACCCCCCGCCCGGCCCGCTCCCCCCGCCCTGCCCCGCTCCCACAGCCCCGCTCCCACCCACCCCGCCCCGCTAACCCCCCACCCCACTCCTTCCGCCCCGCTCTCCCCCCGCCCCGCTCCTCCCGCTCCCCCGCCCTGCCCCGCTCCCACAGCCCCGCTCCCACCCACCCCGCCCCGCTAACCCCCCACCCCACTCCTTCCGCCCCGCTCTCCCCCCGCCCCGCTCCTCCCGCTCCCCCCACCCCGCCCCGCTCTCCCCCCGCCCCGCTCCTCCCGCTCCCCATGCCCTGCTCCCAACCGCCCCGCTCCCCCCCGGCCCTGCCCTGCTCCCCCCGCCGCGCTACCCTGCACTCTGCTCCCGCCGCCCTGCCCCGCTTCCCCCACCCTGCTCCCCCCGCTCTGCTCCCTCCGCCCCACTCCCCCCGCCCCGCTCCCCCCGCCCCGCTCCCCCCGCCCCGCTCCCCCCGCCCTGCTCCCCCCGCTCTGCTCCCTCCGCCCCACTTCCCCCGCCCCGCTCCCCCCGCCCCGCTCCCCCCGCTCTGCTCCCTCCGCCCCACTTCCCCCGCCCAGCTCCCCCCGCCCCGCTCCCCCCGCTCTGCTCCCCCCGCCCCGCTAACCCCCCGCCCCGCTCACCCCCGCCCCGCTCACCCTGCTCTGCTCCCCCCACTCCGCTCTCCCGGCTCTGCTCCCCCGCCCCACTCCCCCAACCCCGCTCCCCCCGCCGCGCTCCCCCCTTCCCGGCCCACTCCCCCCGCCCCGCTCCCCTCCGCCCTGCTCCTCCCCGCCCCACTCCCCCTGCCCCGCTCCACCCCGCCCTGTTCCCCCCCACCCCGCTCCCCCTCCCCCGCTCCCCCCGCCCCGCCCCGCTCCCCCCCACCCCGCCCGCTCCCCCCACCCCGCTTCCCGCGGCCCCGCCCCGCTCCCCCCGCTCTGCTCCCCCTGCCCCACTCCCCCCGCTCTGCTCCTCCTGCACAACTCCCCCCGCCCCGCCCATCTGCCCCCCGTCTCGCTCCCCCCGCTCTGCTCCCCTCACCCCGCTCCCCCCGCTCTGCTCCCCCCACCCCGCTCCCCCCGCTCTGCTCCCCCCGCTCCGCTCCCCCCACCCCGCTCCCCCCGCTGTGCTCTCCCCGCCCCACTCCCACCGCCCCGCTCCCACTGCTCTGCTCCCCCCACCCCGCTCCCCCCGCTCTGCTCACCCCGCCCCGCTCCCACCGCACTGCTCCCCCCGCCCAGCTCCACCCGCCCGCTCCCCCGCCCAGCTACCCCACCCCGCCCCACTCCGCCCGGCCCCGCCCCGCTCCCCCCGCCCCGCTACCCCCCACTCCGCTCCCCCGCCCCGCTACCCCACCCCCCCACTCCCCCTGCCCCACTCCCCCCCGTTTTGCTCCACTCGCCCCGCGCCCCCCCGCCCCGCTCGCCCCGCCCCGCTCCCCCCGAGGCGCCCCGCTCCCCGCGACCCGCTCCCCCCGCACCGCTCCCCCCGTCCCGCTACCCGCGCCCCGCTCCCCCCGCCCCGCACCCCCTCACCCTGCTCAGCCCCGCCCCGCTCCTTCCGGCCCCGGCCCGCTCCCCCCGCCCCGCTCCCCCCGCTCTGCTCCCCCCGCTCTGCTCCCCCCGCCCCGCTCCCCCCGCCCCGCTCTCTCCCACCACGCTCCCACCCGCCCCGCTCCCCCTGCCCGGCACCCCCCGCCCGGCCCGCTCCCCCCGCCCTGCCCCGCTCCCACAGCCCCGCTCCCACCCACCCCGCCCCGCTAACCCCCCACCCCACTCCTTCCGCCCCGCTCTCCCCCCGCCCCGCTCCTCCCGCTCCCCATGCCCTGCTCCCCACCGCCCCGCTCCCCCCCGGCCCTGCCCTGCTCCCCCCGCCGCGCTACCCTGCACTCTGCTCCCGCCGCCCTGCCCCGCTTCCCCCACCCTGCTCCCCCCGCTCTGCTCCCTCCGCCCCACTCCCCCCGCCCAGCTCCCCCCGCTCTGCTCCCCCCACCCCGCTTCCCCCGCTCTGCTCCCCCCGCCCCGCTCCCCCCCGCCCCGCTCCCCCCCGCCCCGCTCCCCCCGCTCTGCTCCCCCCGCTCTGCTCCCCCCGCCCCGCTCCCCCCGCCCCGCTCTCTCCCACCACGCTCCCACCCGCCCCGCTCCCCCTGCCCGGCACCCCCCACCCCGCCCCGCTCCCCCAGCCCCGCTCCCCCTGCCCGGCACCCCCCGCCCGGCCCGCTCCCCCCGCCCTGCCCCGCTCCCACAGCCCCGCTCCCACCCACCCCGCCCCGCTAACCCCCCACCCCACTCCTTCCGCCCCGCTCTCCCCCCGCCCCGCTCCTCCCGCTCCCCCCGCCCTGCCCCGCTCCCACAGCCCCGCTCCCACCCACCCCGCCCCGCTAACCCCCCACCCCACTCCTTCCGCCCCGCTCTCCCCCCGCCCCGCTCCTCCCGCTCCCCATGCCCTGCTCCCCACCGCCCCGCTCCCCCCCGGCCCTGCCCTGCTCCCCCCGCCGCGCTACCCTGCACTCTGCTCCCGCCGCCCTGCCCCGCTTCCCCCACCCTGCTCCCCCCGCTCTGCTCCCTCCGCCCCACTCCCCCCGCCCCGCTCCCCCCGCTCTGCTCCCACCACCCCGCTTCCCCCGCTCTGCTCCCCCCACCCCGCTTCCCCCGCTCTGCTCCCCCCACCCCGCTTCCCCGCTCTGCTCCCCCCGCCCCGCTCCCCCCCGCCCCGCTCCCCCCGCCCCGCTCCCCCCGCTCTGCTCCCCCCGCCCCGCTAACCCCCCGCCCCGCTCCCCCCCGCCCCGCTCACCCTGCTCTGCTCCCCCCACTCCGCTCTCCCGGCTCTGCTCCCCCGCCCCACTCCCCCAAACCCGTTCCCCCCGCCGCGCTCCCCCCTTCCCGGCCCACTCGGCCCGCCCCGCTCCCCTCCGCCCTGCTCCTCCCCGCCCCACTCCCCCTGCCCCGCTCCGCCCCGCCCTGTTCCCCCCCACCCCGCTCCCCCTCCCCCGCTCCCCCCGCCGCGCCCCGCTCCCCACACCCCGCCCGCTCCCCCCACCCCGCTTCCCGCGGCCCCGCCCCGCTCCCCCCGCTCTGCTCCCCCTGCCCCACTCCCCCCGCTCTGCTCCTCCTGCACAACTCCCCCCGCCCCGCCCATCTGCCCCCCGTCTCGCTCCCCCCGCTCTGCTCTCCCCGCCCCACTCCCACCGCCCCGCTCCCACTGCTCTGCTCCCCCCACCCCGCTCCCCCCGCTCTGCTCCCCCCGCTCCGCTCCCCCCACCCCGCTCCCCCCGCTCTGCTCCCCCTGCTCCGCTCCCCCCACCCCGCTCCCCCCGCTCTGCTCCCCCTGCTCCGCTCCCCCCACCCCGCTCCCCCCGCTCTGCTCTCCCCGCCCCACTCCCACCGCCCCGCTCCCACTGCTCTGCTCCCCCCACCCCGCTCCCCCCGCTCTGCTCACCCCGCCCCGCTCCCACCGCACTGCTCCCCCCGCCCAGCTCCCCCCGCCCGCTCCCCCGCCCAGCTACCCCACCCCGCCCCACTCCGCCCGGCCCCGCCCCGCTCCCCCCCGCCCCGCTACCCCCCACTCCGCTCCCCCGCCCCGCTACCCCACCCCCCCACTCCCCCTGCCCCACTCCCCCCCGTTTTGCTCCACTCGTCCCGCGCCCCCCCGCCCCGCTCCCCCCGAGGCGCCCCGCTCCCCGCGACCCGCTCCCCCCGCACCGCTCCCCCCGTCCCGCTACCCGCGCCCCGCTCCCCCCGCCCCGCACCCCCTCACCCTGCTCAGCCCCGCCCCGCTCCTTCCGGCCCCGGCCCGCTCCCCCCGCCCCGCTCCCCCCGCTCTGCTCCCCCCGCTCTGCTCCCCCCGCCCCGCTCCCCCCGCCCCGCTCTCTCCCACCACGCTCCCACCCGCCCCGCTCCCCCTGCCCGGCACCCCCCACCCCGCCCCGCTCCCCCAGCCCCGCTCCCCCTGCCCGGCACCCCCCGCCCGGCCCGCTCCCCCCGCCCTGCCCCGCTCCCACAGCCCCGCTCCCACCCACCCCGCCCCGCTAACCCCCCACCCCACTCCTTCCGCCCCGCTCTCCCCCCGCCCCGCTCCTCCCGCTCCCCCCACCCCGCCCCGCTCTCCCCCCGCCCCGCTCCTCCCGCTCCCCATGCCCTGCTCCCAACCGCCCCGCTCCCCCCCGGCCCTGCCCTGCTCCCCCCGCCGCGCTACCCTGCACTCTGCTCCCGCCGCCCTGCCCCGCTTCCCCCACCCTGCTCCCCCCGCTCTGCTCCCTCCGCCCCACTCCCCCCGCCCCGCTCCCCCCGCCCCGCTCCCCCCGCCCCGCTCCCCCCGCCCTGCTCCCCCCGCTCTGCTCCCTCCGCCCCACTTCCCCCGCCCCGCTCCCCCCGCCCCGCTCCCCCCGCTCTGCTCCCTCCGCCCCACTTCCCCCGCCCAGCTCCCCCCGCCCCGCTCCCCCCGCTCCGCTCCCCCCGCCCCGCTAACCCCCCGCCCCGCTCACCCCCGCCCCGCTCACCCTGCTCTGCTCCCCCCACTCCGCTCTCCCGGCTCTGCTCCCCCGCCCCACTCCCCCAACCCCGCTCCCCCCGCCGCGCTCCCCCCTTCCCGGCCCACTCCCCCCGCCCCGCTCCCCTCCGCCCTGCTCCTCCCCGCCCCACTCCCCCTGCCCCGCTCCGCCCCGCCCTGTTCCCCCCCACCCCGCTCCCCCTCCCCCGCTCCCCCCGCCCCGCCCCGCTCCCCCCCACCCCGCCCGCTCCCCCCACCCCGCTTCCCGCGGCCCCGCCCCGCTCCCCCCGTTCTGCTCCCCCTGCCCCACTCCCCCCGCTCTGCTCCTCCTGCACAACTCCCCCCGCCCCGCCCATCTGCCCCCCGTCTCGCTCCCCCCGCTCTGCTCCCCTCACCCCGCTCCCCCCGCTCTGCTCCTCCCACCCCACTCCCCCCGCTCTGCTCCCCCCACCCCGCTCCCCCCGCTCTGCTCCCCCCGCTCCGCTCCCCCCACCCCGCTCCCCCCGCTCTGCTCTCCCCGCCCCACTCCCACCGCCCCGCTCCCACTGCTCTGCTCCCCCCACCCGCTCCCCCCGCTCTGCTCACCCCGCCCCGCTCCCACCGCACTGCTCCCCCCGCCCAGCTCCCCCCGCCCGCTCCCCCGCCCAGCTACCCCACCCCGCCCCACTCCGCCCGGCCCCGCCCCGCTCCCCCCGCCCCGCTACCCCCCACTCTGCTCCCCCGCCCCGCTACCCCACCCCCCCACTCCCCCTGCCCCACTCCCCCCCGTTTTGCTCCACTCGCCCCGCGCCCCCCCGCCCCGCTCCCCCCGCCCCGCTCCCCCCGCTCTGCTCCCTCCGCCCCACTCCCCCCGCCCCGCTCCCCCCGCCCCGCTCTCCCCCCGCCCCGCTCCTCCCGCTCCCCATGCCCTGCTCCCCACCGCCCCGCTCCCCCCCGGCCCTGCCCTGCTCCCCCCGCCGCGCTACCCTGCACTCTGCTCCCGCCGCCCTGCCCCGCTTCCCCCACCCTGCTCCCCCCGCTCTGCTCCCTCCGCCCCACTCCCCCCGCCCAGCTCCCCCCGCCCCGCTCACCCTGCTCTGCTCCCCCCACTCCGCTCTCCCGGCTCTGCTCCCCCGCCCCACTCCCCCAACCCCGCTCCCCCCGCCGCGCTCCCCGCTTCCCGGCCCACTCCCCCCGCCCCGCTCCCGTCCGATCTGCTCCTCCCCGCCCCACTCCCCCTGCCCCGCTCCGCCCCGCCCTGTTCCCCCCCACCCCGCTCCCCCTCCCCCGCTCCCCCCGCACCGCCCCGCTCCCCCCCACCCCGCCCGCTCCCCCACCCCGCTTCCCGCGGCCCCGCCCCGCTCCCCCCGCTCTGCTCCCCCTGCCCCACTCCCCCCGCTCTGCTCCTCCTGCACAACTCCACCCGCCCCGCCCATCTGCCCCCCGTCTCGCTCCCCCCGCTCTGCTCCCCTCACCCCGCTCCCCCGGCTCTGCTCCTCCCGCCCCGCTCCCCCCGCTCTGCTCTCCCCGCCCCACTCCCACCGCCCCGCTCCCACTGCTCTGCTCCCCCCACCCCGCTCCCCCCGCTCTGCTCCCCCCGCTCCGCTCCCCCCACCCCGCTCCCCCCGCTCTGCTCTCCCCGCCCCACTCCCACCGCCCCGCTCCCACTGCTCTGCTCCCCCCACCCCGCTCCCCCCGCTCTGCTCACCCCGCCCCGCTCCCCCCGCACTGCTCCCCCCGCCCAGCTCCCCCCGCCCGCTCCCCCGCCCAGCTACCCCACCCCGCCCCGCTCCGCCCGGCCCCGCCCCGCTCCCCCCGCCCCGCTACCCCCCACTCCGCTCCCCCGCCCCGCTACCCCACCGCCCCGCTCCCCCTGCCCCACTCCCCCCCGTTTTGCTCCACTCGCCCCGCGCCCCCCCCGCCCCGCTCGCCCCGCCCCGCTCCCCCCGAGGCGCCCCGCTCACCCCGCCCCGCTCCCCCCGCTCTGCTCCCCTCGACCCGCTCCCCCCGCCCCGCTCCCCCCCACCCCGCACCCCCCGCTCCCCCCACACTGCCCCGCTCCCCCCGCACTGCTCCTCCCCGCCCCGCTCCCCCCACCCCACTCCCCCCGCCCCGCCCCGCGCCCCCTCGTCCTGCTCCTCCCCGCCTCGCTCACCACCCCCCGCCCTGCTACCCCCGCTTCCCCCCAGTCCCGGCCCGTTCCCCCGCCCCACTCCCCCCACCCCGCTCCCCTCCACCCCGCACCCCCCGCTCCCCCCACCCTGCCCCGCTCCCCCCGCCCTGCTCCCCCCGCCCCGCTCCCCCCCCGCACCCCCCCCGCACTGTTCCTCCCCGCCCCGCTCCCCCCTCCCCGCCCCGCTGCCCCCACCTCGCTCCCCCCGCTCCGCCCCACCACGCCCCGCTACCCCCGCCCCGCTCTCTCCCACCACGCTCCCACCCGCCCCGCTCCCCCTGCCCGGCACCCCCCGCCCCGCCCCGCTCCCCCCGCCCCGCTCCCCCCGCCCCGCTCTCTCCCACCACGCTCCCACCCGCCCCGCTCCCCCTGCCCGGCACCCCCCGCCCGGCCCGCTCCCCCCGCCCTGCCCCGCTCCCACAGCCCTGCTCCCACCCACCCCGCCCCGCTAACCCCCCACCCCACTCCTTCCGCCCCGCGCTCCCTCCGCCCTGCTCCTCCCCGCCCCACTCCCCCTGCCCCGCTCCGCCCCGCCCTGTTCCCCCCCACCCCGCTCCCCCTCCCCCGCTCCCCCCGCCCCGCCCCGCTCCCCCCCACCCCGCCCGCTCCCCCCAACCCGCTTCCCGCGGCCCCGCCCCGCTCCCCCCGCTCTGCTCCCCCTGCCCCACTCCCCCCGCTCTGCTCCTCCTGCACAACTCCCCCCGCCCCGCCCATCTGCCCCCCGTCTCGTTCCCCCCGCTCTGCTCCCCTCACCCCGCTCCCCCCGCTCTGCTCCTCCCGCCCCGCTCCCCCAGCTCTGCTCTCCCCGCCCCACTCCCACCGCCCCGCTCCCACTGCTCTGCTCCCCCCACCCCGCTCCCCCCGCTCTGCTCACCCCGCCCCGCTCCCACCGCACTGCTCCCCCCGCCCAGCTCCACCCGCCCGCTCCCCCGCCCAGCTACCCCACCCCGCCCCGCTCCGCCCGGCCCCGCCCCGCTCCCCCCGCCCCGCTACCCCCCACTCCGCTCCCCCGCCCCGCTACCCCACCCCCCCACTCCCCCTGCCCCACTCCCCCCCGTTTTGCTCCACTCGCCCCGCGCCCCCCCCGCCCCGCTCGCCCCGCCCCGCTCCCCCCGAGGCGCCCCGCTCCCCGCGACCCGCTCCCCCCGCCCCGCTCAACCCGTCCCGCTACCCGCGCCCCGCTCCCCCCGCCCCGCTCCCCCGGCCCAGCTCCCCCTCACCCTGCTCAGCCCCGCCCCGCTCCCTCCGGCCCCGGCCCGCTCCCCCCGCCCCGCTCCCCCCGCTCTGCTCCCCCCGCTCTGCTCCCCCCACCCCGCTCCCCCCGCTCTGCTCCCCCTGCCCCACTCACACCGCCCCGCTCCCACTGCTCTGATCCCCACACCCCGCTCCCCCCGCTCTGCTGCCCCCACCCCGCTCACCCTGCTCTGCTCCCCCCGCCCCACTCCCACCGACCCGCTCCCACTGCTCTGCTCCCCCCACCCCGCTCCCCCCGCTCTGCTCCCCCCACCCCGCTCCCCCCGCTCTGCTCCTCCCGCCCCGCTCCCCCCGCTCTGCTCCCCCCGCTCTGCTCCCCCCGCTCTGCTCACCCCGCCCCGCTCGCCCCGCCCCGCTCCCCCCGCCCCGCTCCCACTGCTCTGCTCCCCCCACCCCGCTCCCCCCGCTCTGCTCACCCCGCCCCGCTCCCCCCGCTCTGCTCCCCCCGCCCCGCTCGCCCCGCCCCGCTCCCCCCGCCCCGCTCCCCCCGCCCCGCTCGCCCCGCCCCGCTCCCTCCGGCCCCGGCCCGCTCCCGCCGCCCCCCCCCCACTCCCCCTGTCCCGCTCCCCGGTCCCACCCCCCCCGTTTTGCTCCCCCCCCTGCCCCCCCGCCCCGCTCCCCCCGCCCCGCTATCCCCGAGGCGCACCGCTCCCCCCACCTCGCTCCCCCCGCTCCGCCCCACCACGCCCCGCTCCCCGCGACCCGCTCCCTCCCACCCCGCTCCCACCCGCCCCGCTAACCCCCCACCCCACTCCTTCCGCCCCGCTCTCCCCCCGCCCCGCTCCTCCCGCTCCCCCCGCCCTGCTCCTCCCCGCCCCACTGCCCCTGCCCCGCTCCGCCCCGCCCTGTTCCCCCCCACCCCGCTCCCCCTCCCCCGCTCCCCCCGCCCCGCCCCGCTCCCCCCCACCCCGCCCGCTCCCCCCCACCCCGCTTCCCGCGGCCCCGCCCCGCTCCCCCCGCTCTGCTCCCCTGCCCCACTCCCCCCGCTCTGCTCCTCCTGCACAACTCCCCTTGCCCCGCCCATCTGCCCCCCGCCCCGCTCCCCCCGCTCTGCTCCTCCCGCCCCGCTCCCCCCCGCTCTGCTCTCCCCGCCCCACTCCCACCGCACCGCTCCCACTGGTCTGCTCCCCCCACCCCGCTCCCCCCGCTCTGCTCCCCCCGCTCCGCTCCCCTCACCCCGCTCCCCCCGCTCTGCTCTCCCCGCCCCACTCCCACCGCACCGCTCCCACTGGTCTGCTCCCCCCACCCCGCTCCCCCCGCTCTGCTCTCCCCGCTCCGCTCCCCTCACCCCGCTCCCCCCGCTCTGCTCTCCCCGCCCCACTCCCACCGCACCGCTCCCACTGGTCTGCTCCCCCCACCCCGCTCCCCCCGCCCCACTCCCCCCACCCCGCTCCCCCCGCTCTGCTCACCCCGCCCCGCTCCCCCCGCACTGCTCCCCCCGCCCAGCTCCCCCCGCCCGCTCCCCTGCCCAGCTACCCCACCCCGCCCCGCTCCCCCCGGCCCCGCCCCGCTCCCCCCGCCCCGCTACCCCCCACTCCGCTCCCCCGCCCCGCTACCTCACCGCCCCGCTCCCCCTGCCCCACTCCCCCGCGTTTTGCTCCCCTCGCCCCGCGCCCCCCCGCCCCGCTCGCCCCGCCCCGCTCCCCCCGAGGCGCCCCGCTCCCCGCGACCCGCTCCCCCCGCCCCGCTCCCCCCGTCCCGCTGCCCGCGCCCCGCTCCCCCCGCCCCGCTCCCCCTGCCCCGCTCCCCGCCACCCTGCTCAGCCCCGCCCCGCTCCCTCCGGCCCCGGCCCGCTCCCCCCGCCCCGCTCCCCCCGCTCTGCTCCCCCCGCTCTGCTCCCCCCGCCCCACTCCCACCGCCCCACTCCCACCTCCCCGCTCCCACTGCTCTGCTCCCCCCACCCCGCTCCCCCCGCTCTGCTCACCCCGCCCCGCTCCCCCCGCTCTGCTCCCCCCGCCCCGCTCCCTCCGGCCCCGGCCCGCTCCCGCTGCCCCCCCCCACTACCCCCGTCCCGCTCCCCGGCCCCACACCCCCCGTTTTGCTGCCCCCCCCTTGCCCCCCCGCCCCGCTCCCCCCGCCCCGCTATCCCCGAGGCGCACCGCTCCCCCCACCTCGCTCCCCCCGCTCCGCCCCACCACGCCCCGCTCCCCCCGCCCCGCTCCCTCCCACCCCGCTCCCCCCGCTCTGCTCCCCCCGCCCCGCTAACCCCCCGCCCTGCTCCCCCCCGCCCTGCTCACCCTGCTCTGCTCCCCCCACTCCGCTCTCCCGGCTCTGCTCCCCCGCCCCACTCCCCCAACCCCGATCCCCCCGCCGCGCTCCCCCCTTCCCGGCCCACTCCCCCCGCCCCGCTCCCCTCCGCCCTGCTCGTCCCCGCCCCACTCCCCCTGCCCCGCTCCACCCCGCCCTGTTCCCCCCCACCCCGCTCCCCCTCCCCCGCTCCCCCCGCCCCGCCTCGCTCCCCCCCACCCCGCCCGCTCCCCCCACCCCGCTTCCCGCGGCCCCGCCCCGCTCCCCCCGCTCTGCTCCCCCTGCCCCACTCCCCCCGCTCTGCTCCTCCTGCACAACTCCCCCCGACCCGCCCATCTGCCCCCCGTCTCGCTCCCCCGGCTCTGCTCCTCCCGCCCCACTCCCCCCGCTCTGCTCCTCCCGCCCCGCTCCCCCCGCTCTGCTCTCCCCGCCCCACTCCCACCGCCCCGCTCCCACTGGTCTGCTCCCCCCACCCCGCTCCCCCCGCTCTGCTCCCCCCGCTCTGCTCCCCTCACCCCGCTCCCCCCGCTCTGCTCCTCCCGCCCCACTCCCACCGCCCCGCTCCCACTGCTCTGCTCCCCCCACCCCGCTCCCCCCGCTCTGCTCCCCCCGCTCCGCTCCCCCCACCCCGCTCCCCCCGCTCTGCTCCTCCCGCCCCACTCCCACCGCCCCGCTCCCACTGTTCCGCTCCCCCCACCCCGCTCCCCCCGCTCTGCTCTCCCCGCCCCACTCCCACCGCCCCGCTCCCACTGCTCTGCTCCCCCCACCCCGCTCCCCCCGCTCTGCTCACCCCGCCCCGCTCCCACCGCACTGCTCCCCCCGCCCAGCTCCCCCCGCCCGCTCCCCCGCCCAGCTACCCCACCCCGCCCCGCTCCGCCCGGCCCCGCCCCGCACCCCCCGCCCCGCTACCCCACCGCCCCGCTCCCCCTGCCCCACTCCCACCCGTTTTGCTCCACTCGCCCCGCGCCCCCCCGCCCCGCTCGCCCCGCCCCGCTCCCCCCGTCCCGCTACCCGCGCCCCGCTCCCCCCGCCCCGCTCCCCCCGCCCCGCTCCCCCCCACCCTGCTCAGCCCTGCCCCGCTCCCTCCGGCCCCGGCCCGCTCCCCCCGCCCCGCTCCCCCCGCTCTGCTCCCCCCGCTCTGCTCCCCCCACCCCGCTCCCCCCGCTCTGCTCCCCCCGCCGCACTCCCACCGCCCCGCTCCCACTGCTCTGCTCCCCACACCCCGCTCCCCCCGCTCTGCTCCCCCCACCCCGCTCCCCCCGCTCTGCTCCTCCCGCCCCGCTCCCCCCGCTCTGCTCCCCCCGCTCTGCTCCCCCCGCCCCACTCCCACCGCCCCGCTCCCCCCGCTCTGCTCACCCCGCCCCGCTCCCCCCGCTCTGCTCCCCCCGCCCCGCTCCCCCCGCCCCGCTCCCGCCGCCCCCCCCCACTCCCCCCGTCCCGCTCCCCGGCCCCACACCCCCCGTTTTGCTCCCCCCCCCCTGCCCCCCCGCCCCGCTCCCCCCGCCCCGCTATCCCCGAGGCGCACCGCTCCCCCCACCTCGCTCCCCCCCGCTCCGCCCCACCACGCCCCGCTCCCTCCCACCCCGCTCCCACCCGCCCCGCTCCCCCTGCCCGGCACCCCCCGCCCCGCCCCGCTCCCCCAGCCACGCTCCCACTGCCCGGCACCCCCCGCGCCGCCCCGCTCCCCCCGCCCTGCCCCGCTCCCTCCCACCCCGCTCCCACCCGCCCCGCTAACCCCCCACCCCACTCCTTCCGCCCGGCTCTCCCCCCGTCCCGCTCCTCCCGCTCCCCCCCGCCCTGCTCCTCCCCGCCCCACTCCCCCTGCCCCGCTCCGCCCCGCCCTGTTCCCCCCCACCCCGCTCCCCCTCCCCCGCTCCCCCCGCCCCGCCCCGCTCCCCCCCACCCCGCCCGCTCCCCCCCACCCCGCTTCCCGCGGCCCCGCCCCGCTCCCCCCGCTCTGCTCCCCCCGCCCCACTCCCCCCGCTCTGCTCCTCCTGCACAACTCCCCTCGCCCCGCCCATCTGCCCCCCGTCTCGCTCCCCCCGCTCTGCTCCCCTCACCCCGCTCCCCCCGCTCTGCTCCTCCTGCCCCGCTCCCCCCGCTCTGCTCTCCCCGCCCCACTCCCACCGCTCTGCTCCCCCCGCTCCGCTCCCCCCACCCCGCTCCCCCCGCTCTGCTCCTCCCGCCCCGCTCCCCCCGCTCTGCTCCCCCCGCTCCGCTCCCCCCACCCCGCTCCCCCCGCTCTGCTCTCCCCACGACCCGCTCCCCCCGCCCCGCTCCCCCCGTCCCGCTGCCCGCGCCCCGCTCCCCCCGCCCCGCTCCCCCCACCCCGCTCCCCCCGCTCTGCTCCCCTCGCCCCGCGCCCCCCCGCCCCGCTCCCCCCCGAGGCGCCCCGCTCCCCGCGACCTGCTCCCCCCGCCCCGCTCCCCCCGTCCCGCTGCCCGCGCCCCGCTCCCTCCGCCCCGCTCCCCCCGCCCCGCTCCCCCCACCCTGCTCAGCCCCGCCCCGCTCCCTCCGGCCCCGGCCCGCTACCCCCGCCCCGCTCCCCCCGCTCTGCTCCCCCCGCTCTGCTCCCCCCACCCCGCTCTCCCCGCTCTGCTCCCCCCACCCCGCTCTCCCCGCTCTGCTCCCTCCCCCCACCCCACTCCCACCGCCCCGCTCCCACTGCTCTGCTCCCCACACCCCGCTCCCCCCGCTCTGCTGCCCCCACCCCGCTCACCCCGCTCTGCTCCCCCCGCCCCACTCCCACGGGCCAGCTCCCACTGCTCTGCTCCCCCCACCCCGCTCCCCCCGCTCTGCTCCCCCCACCCTGCTCCCCCCGCTCTGCTCCTCCCGCCCCGCTCCCCCCGCTCTGCTCCTCCCGCCCCGCTCCCCCCGCTCTGCTCCCCCGCTCTGCTCCTCCCACCCCGCTCACCCCGCTCTGCTCCCCCCGCCCCACTCCCACCGCCCCGCTCCCACTGCTCTGCTCCCCCCACCCCGCTCCCCCGGCTCTGCTCACCCCGCCCCGCTCCCCCCGCTCTGCTCCCCCCGCCCCGCTCCCCCCGCCCCGCTCCCCCCGTCTTCCGCTCCCCGCGCACCGCTCCCACCGCCTCGCTCCCCCCGACCCTGCTCACCCCCGCCCCGCTCCCTCCGGCCCCGGCCCGCTCCCGCCGCCCCCCCCCACTCCCCCCGTCCCGCTCCCCGGCCCCACACCCCCCGTTTTGCTCCCCCCCCCCTGCCCCCCCGCCCCGCTCCCTCCGCCCCGCTATCCCCGAGGCGCACCGCTCCCCCACCTCGCTCCCCCCGCTCCGCCCCACCACGCCCCGCTCCCCCGCCCCGCTCCCTCCCACCCCGCTCCCACCCGCCCCGCTCCCCTGCCCGGCACCCCCCGCCCCGCCCCGCTCCCCCCACACGGCCCCGCTCCCCCAGCCCCGCTCCCCCCGCCCTGCCCCGCTCCCCCAGCCCCGCTACCACCCACCCCGCCCCGCTAACCCCCCACCCCACTCCTTCCGCCCGGCTCTCCCCCCGTCCCGCTCCTCCCGCTCCCCCACCCCGCCCCGCTCCCCCCACCCCGTCCCGCTCCCCACGCCCTGCTCCCCACCGCCCCGCTCCCCCCCGGCCCTGCCCCGCTCCCCCCGCCGCGCTAACCCCCCACCCGACTCCTTCCGCCCCGCTCTCCCCCCGCCCCGCTCCTCCCGCTCCCCCCACCCCGCCCCGCTCCCCACGCCCTGCTCCCGCCGCCCTGCCCCGCTCCCCCCACTCTGCTCCCTCCGCCCCACTCCCCCCGCCCAGCTCCCCCCGTCCCGCTCCCCCCGCTCTGCTCCCACCACCCCGCTTCCCCCGCTCTGCTCCTCCCGCCCCGCTCCCCCCGCTCTGCCCCGCTCCCCCCCCACCCCGCCCACTCCCCCCCATCCCGCTTCCCGCGGCCCCGCCCCACTCCCCCCGCTCTGCTCCCCCCGCCCCACTCCCCCGCTCTGCTCCTCCTGCACAACTCCCCCCGCCCCGCCCATCTGCCCCCCGTCTCGCTCCCCCCGCTCTGCTCCCCTCACCCCGCTCCCCCCGCTCTGCTCCTCCCGCCCTGCTCCCCCCGCTCTGCTTCCCCCGCTCCGCTCCCCCCACCCCGCTCCCCCCGCTCTGCTCTCTCCGCCCCACTCCCACCGCCCCGCTCCCACTGCTCTGCTCCCCCCACCCCGCTCCCCCCGCTCTGCTCACCCCGCCCCACTCCCCCCGCTCTGCTCCTCCTGCACAACTCCCCCCGTCCCGCTACCCGCGCCCCGCTCCCCCCGCTCTGCTCCCCCCACCCCGCTCCCCCCGCTCTGCTCCTCCCGCCCCGCTCCCCCCGCTCTGCTTCCCCCGCTCCGCTCCCCCCTACCCGCTCCCCCCGCTCTGCTCTCCCCGCCCCACTCCCACCGCCCCGCTCCCCCCGCTCTGCTCACCCCGCCCAGCTCCCCCCACCCGGTCCCCGGCCCAGCTACCCCACCCCGCCCCGCTCCCCCCGCCCGCTACCTCCCACTCAGCTCCCCCGCCCCGCTACCCCACCGCCCCGCTCCCCCTGCCCCACTCCCCCCCGTTTTGCTCCCCCCGCCCCGCGCCCCCCCGCCCCGCTCCCCCCGCCCCGCTCCCCCCGAGGCGCCCCGCTCCCCGCAACCCGCTCCCCCCGACCCGCTCCTCCCGTCCCGCTACCCGCGCACTGCTCCCCCCGACCCGCTCCCCCCGCCCCGCGCCCCCCCACCCTGCTCAGCCCCGCCCCGCTGCCTCCGGCCCCGGCCCGCTCCCCCCGCCCCGCTCCCCCTGCTCTGCTCCCCCCGCTCTGCTCCCCCCACCGCGCTCCCCCCGCTCTGCTCCCCCGCTCTGCTCCCCCCACCCCACTCCCACCGGCCCGTTCCCATTGCTCTGCTCCCCCACCCCGCTCCCCCCGCTCTGCTCCCCCCACCCCGCTCCCCCCGCTCTGCTCCCCTCACCCCGCTCCCCCCGCTCTGCTCCTCCCGCCCCGCTCCCCCCGCTCTGCTCCCCCCCGCCCCTATCCCACCGCCCCGCTCCCCCCGCTCTGCTCCCCCCACCCCGCTCCCCCCCGCTCTGCTCCCCCCGCTCTGCTCCCCCCGCCCCACTCCCACCGCCCCGCTCCCACTGCTCTGCTCCCCCCACCCCGCTCCCCCCGCTCCGCTCACCCCGCCCCGCTCCCCCCGCTCTGCTCCCCCGCCCCGCTCCCCCCGCCCCGCTCCCCCCGCCCCGCTCCCCCCGCCCTCCCCGCTCCCCGCGCACCGCTCCCACCGCCCCGCTCCCCCCATTCCGCTCACCCCGCCCCGCTCCCACTGCTCTGCTCCCTCCACCCCGCTCCCCCCGCTCCGCTCACCCCGCCCCGCTCCCCCCGCTCTGCTCCCCCCACCCCGCTCCCCCCCGCTCCGCTCACCCCGCCCCGCTCCCACCGCTCTGCTCCCCCCACCCCGCTCCCCCCGCTCCGCTCACCCCGCCCCGCTCCCCCCGCTCTGCTCCCCCCGCCCCACTCCCCCCGTCCCGGTCCCCGGCCCCACACCTCCCGTTTTGCTCCCCCCCCCCCTGCCCCCCCGCCCCGCTCCCTTCCACCCGCCCTGCTCCTCCCCGTCCTGCTCCGCCCGCTCCCCCCCCCCCGCCCCGCCCCGCTCCCCCGCCCTGCTCCCCCCCGTCCTGCTCCTCCTCGCCTCGCTCACCGCCCCCCGCCCTGCTCCCCCCGCTTCCCCCCGGCCCCGGCCCGTTCCCCCGCCCCGCTCCCCCCGCCCCGCTCCCCCCCACCCCGCACCCCCCGCTCCCCCCACCCTGCCCCGCTCCCCCCGCCCTGCTCCACCCGCCCCGCTCCCCCCGCCCTGCACTCCACCACCCCACTCCCCCAACGCTGCCCCACTCCCCCCGCCCTGCTCCCCCCACCCCGCTCCCCCCACCTCTTCCCCCCGCACTGCTCCTCCCCGCCCCACTCCCCCCGCCTCGCCCCGCGCCCCCCCCGTCCTGCTCCTCCCCGCCTCGCTCACCACCACCCGCCCTGCTACCCCCGCTTCCCCCCAGTCCTGGCCCGTTCCCCCGCCCCACTCCCCACGCCCCGCTCCCCCCAACTCGCTCCCCCCGCTCCGCCCCACCAGGCCCCGCTACCCCCGCCCCGCTCTCTCCCACCCCGCTCCCACCCGCCCCGCTCCCCCTGTCCAGCAGCCCCCGCCCCGCCCCGCTCCCCCAGCCCCGCTCCCCCTGCCCGGCACCCCCCGCCCGGCCCGCTCCCCCCGCCCTGCCCCGCTCCCCCAGCCCCGCTCCCACCCACCCCGCCCCGCTAACCCCCCACCCCACTCCTTCCGCCCCGCTCCCCCCACCCCGTCCCGCTCCCCACGCCCTGCTCCCCACTGCCCCTCTCCCCCCCGGCCCTGCCCCGCTCCCCCCGCTGCGCTACCCCGCACTCTGCTCCCGCCGCCCTGCCCCGCTCCCCCCACCCTGCTCCCTCCGCTCCGCTCTCCCGGCTCTGCTCCCCCGCCCCACTCCCCCAACCCCGCTCCCCCCGCAGCGCTCCCCCCTTCCCGGCCCACTCCCCCCGCCCCGCTCCACCCCGCCCTGCTCCTCCCCGCCCCACTCCCCCTGCCCCGCTCCGCCCCGCCCTGTTCTCCCCCACCCCGCTCCCCCTCCCCCGCTCCCCCTGCCCCGCCCCGTTCCCCCCCACCCCACCCCGCTTCTCGCAGCCCCGCCCCGCTCCCCCCGCTCTGCTCCCCCCGCCCCACTCCCCCCGCCCCGCCCATCTGCCCCCCGTCTCGCTCCCCCCGCTCTGCTCCCCTCACCCCGCTCCCCCCGCTCGGCTCCTCTCGCCCCGCTTCCCCCGCTCTGCTCTCCCCGCCCCACTCCCACCGCGCCGCTCCCACTGCTCTGCTCCCCTCACCCCGCTCCCCCCGCTCTGCTCCCCCCGCTCCGCTCCCCCCACCCCGCTCCCCCCGCTCTGCTCTCCCCGCACTGCTCCCCCCGCCCAGCACCCCCCGCCCGCTCCCCGCTGAGCTACCCCACCCCGCCCCGCTCCCCCCGGCCCCGCCCCGCTCCCCCCGCCCCGCTACCCCCCACTCCGCTCCCCCGCCCTCTACGCCACCGCCCCGCTCCCCCTGCCCCACTCTCCCCCGTTTTGCTCCCCTCGCCCCGCGCCCCCGCCCCGCTCGCCCCGCCCCGCTCCTCCCCGAGGCGCCCCGCTCCCCGCGACCCGCTCCCCCCGCCCCGCTCCCCCCGTCCCGCTACCCGCGCCCCGCTCCCCCCGCTCTGCTCCACCCGCTCTGCTCCCCCCGCCCCACTCCCACCGCCCCGCTCCCACTGCTCTTCTCCCCCCACCCCGCTCCCCCGCTCTGCTCACCCCGCCCCGCTCCCCCCGCTCTGCTCCCCCGCCCCGCTCCCCCCGCCCCGCTCCCCCCGTCCCGCTCCCTGCGCACCGCTCCCACCGCCCCGCTCCCCCCGCCCCTGCCCCCCCCGCCCCGCTCCCTCCCGCCCCACTCCCACCGCCCCGCTCCCACTGCTCTGCTCCCCCCACCCCGCTCCCCGCGCTCTGCTCCCCCCGCTCCGCTCCCCCCACCCCGCTCCCCCTGCTCTGCTCTCCCCGCCCCACTCCCACCGCCCCGCTCCCCCCGCTCTGCTCCCCCACCTCGCTCCCCCCGCTCTGCTCACCCCGCTCCCCCGCTCTGCTCTCCCGCCCCGCTCCCACCGCCCCGCTCCCTCCGGCCACGGTCCGCTCCCGCCGCCCCCCCCCACTCCCCCCGTCCCACTCCCCGGCCCCACACCCCCCTTTTTGCTCACCCCCCTGCCCCACCACGCCCCGCTCCCCCCGCCCCGCTCCCTCCCACCCCGCTCCCCGCGCTCTGCTCCCCCCGCTCCGCTCCCCCCACCCCGCTCCCCCCGCTCTGCTCTCCCCGCCCCACTCCCACCGCCCCGCTCCCCCCGCTCTGCTCCCCCCACCTCGCTCCCCCCGCTCTGCTCACCCCGCCCCGCTCCCACCGCACTGCTCCCCCCGCCCCGCTCCCCCCGCCCCGCTCCCCCCGCTCTGCTCCCCCCACCTCGCTCCCCCCGCTCTGCTCACCCCGCTCCCCCCGCTCCGCCCCACCACGCCCTGCTCCCCCCGCCCCGCTCCCTCCCACTCCGCTCCCACCCGCCCCGCTCCCCCTGCCCGGCACCCCCCGCCCCGCCCTGCTCCCCCCACCCGGCCCCGCACCCCCAGCCCCGCTCCCCCTGCCCGGCACCCCCCGCGCCGCCCGCTCCCCCCGCCCTGCCCCGCTCCCCCAGCCCCACTCCCACCCACCCCGCCCCGCTAACCCCCCACCCCCACTCCTTCCGCCCCGCTCTCCCCCGCCCCGCACCTCCCGCTCGCCCCCGCCCTGCTCGTCCCCGCCCCACTCCCCCTTCCCCGCTCCGCCCCGCCCTGTTCCCCCCCACCCCGCTCCCCCTCCCCCGCTCCCCCCGCCCCGCCCCGCTCCCCCCACCCCGCCCGCTCCCCCCCACCCCGCTTCCCGCGGCCCCGCCCCGCACCCCCCGCTCTGCTCCCCCCGCCCCACTCCCCCCGCTCTGCTCCTCCTGCACAACTCCCCTTGCCCCGCCCATCTGCCCCCCGTCTCGCTCCCCCCGCTCTGCTCCCCTCACCCCGCTCCCCCCGCTCTGCTCACCCCGCCCCGCTCCCCCCCGCACTGCTCCCCCCGCCCAGCTCCCCCCGCCCGCTCCCCCGCCCAGCTACCCCACCCCGCCCCGCTCCCCCCGGCCCCGCCCCGCTCCCCCCGCCCCGCTACCCCCCACTCCGCTCCCCCGCCCCGCTACCCCACCGCCCCGCTACCCCTGCCCCACTCCCCCGCGTTTTGCTCCCCTCGCCCCGCGCCCCCCCGCCCCGCTCGCCCCGCCCCGCTACCCCCCGCCCTGCTCTCCCGCCCCACTCCCCCCACCCCGCTCCCCCGCCGCGCTCCCCCCTCCCGGGCCCACTCCCCCGCCCCACTCCCCCGCCCCGCTCCCCCCGCCCCGTTCCCCCCCACCTCGCTTCCCCCGCTCCCCGCACACCGCCCCGCTCCCCCCGCCCCGACCCGCTCCCCCAGTCCCGCATCCCCGCCCCGCTCCACACGCCCCGCTTCCCCTTCCACCAGCCCCGCTCCCCCCGCCCCACTCCCCCCACACCACCCCACTCCCCCCGCCCTTCTCCCCCCGCCCCGCTCCCCCCTCCCCTTCCCACTCCCCCCGCCCGCTCCCCCCGCCCCGCTCCCTCCCACCCCGCTCCCACCCGCCCCGCTCCCCCCGCCCGGCTCCCCCCGCCCCGCCCCACTCGCCCAGCCCCGCTCCCCTCCCGCCCGCTCCCCCCGCCCCGCACGGCTCCACCTGCCCCGCTGCCCCCACCCCGCTCCCCCCGCCCCGCCCCGCTCCCCCAGCCCCGCTCCCCCACCACCCACTCCCCCCCGCCCCGCACGGCTCCACCTGCCCCGCTCCCCCCGCCCCGCTCCCCCCGCCCCGCTCCCCCCACCCCGCTCCCCCCGCCCCGCTCTCCCCGCCCCGCTCCCCCCGCTCCCCCCCACCCGGCCCCGCACCCCCACCCCGCCCCGCTCCCCACGCCCTGCTCCCCCCGCCCCGCTCCCCCGACCCCGCCCCGCTCCCCCCGCCCCGCTCCCCCCCACTCTGCTCACACCGCCCCGCTCCCCCCGCCCCGCTCCTCCCTGCCCCACTCCCCCTGTCCTGCTCTGCCGCGCCCTGCTCCCCCCCACCCCGCTCCCCTGCCCCCGCTCCCCCGCCCCGCCCCGCTCCCCCCCGCTCCGCTTCCCCCGGCCCCGCCCCGCTCCCCCCGCTCTGCTCCCCCCCGCCCCACTCCCCCCGCCCCGCTCCCCCCCACCCCACTCCTCCCGCCCCGCACCGCTCACCCCGCCCCGCTCCCCCCCGCCCTGCTCCTCCCTGCCCCACTCCCCCTGTCCTGCTCTGCCCCGCCCTGCTCCCCCCCACCCCGCTCCCCTGCCCCCGCTCCCCCCGCCCCACCCCACTCCCCCCAGCCCGCTCCCCCCGCACTGCTCCCCCTCGCTCTGCTCACCCCGCCCAGCTCCCCTCGCCCGCTCCCCCGCCCAACTCCCCCCATCCCGCTCTCCCCGCCGCGCTCCCCCCTCCCCGGCCCACTCCCCCCGCCCCGCTCCCCCAGCTCCCCCCACCCCGCCCCGCTCCCCCCCGCCCCACTCACCCCGCCCCGCCCCGCTCCCCCCGCTCGCACCGGCCCCGCCCCGCTCCCCCCACCCCGGTGCCCCCGCCCCACTCTCCCCCCGCCCCGCTCCCCCGACCCGCCCCACTCCCCCAGTCCCGCACCCCCGCCCCGCTCCCCAAGCCCTGCTCCCCCCGCTCGCACCGGCCCCGCCCCGCTCCCCCCGACCCCGCCCCGCTCCCCCCCACTCTGCTCCCACCTGCCCCGCTCCCCCACCACCCACTCCCCCCCGCCCCGCACGGCTCCACCTGCCCAGCTCCCCCCGCCCCGCTCCCCCCGCCCCGCTCCCCCCACCCCGCTCCCCCCGCCCCGCTCTCCCCGCCCCGCTCCCCCCGCTCCCCCCCACCCGGCCCCGCACCCCCCACCCCGCCCCGCTCCCCACGCCCTGCTCCCCCCGACCCGCCCCGCTCCCCCCGCCCCGCTCCCCCCCACTCTGCTCCCACCGCCCCGCTCCCCCCCGCCCCGCTCCCCCCGCCCCGCTCCCCCCCACTCTGCTCCCACCGCCCCGCTCCCCCCCGACCCGCTCCCCCCGACCCGCCTCGCTGCCCCCCGCCCTGCCCCGCTCCCACCCGGCCCGCTCCCCCCGCCCGGCCCCTCCCGCCCTGCCCCGCTCCCCTCGCCCCGCCCCGCTCCCACCGCTCCGCCCCACTCCCACCGCACTGCTCCCCCCGCCCCGCTAAACCCCGCCCCGCTAACCCCCCGCCCCGCTCCTCCCCACCCCACACCCCCCGCTTCCCCCACCCCGCCCCGCTCCCCCCGCCCCACTCACCCCGCCCCGCTCCCCCCTGCCCCACTCACCCCGCCCCGCCCCGCTCTACCAGTCCCGCACCCCCGCCCAGCTCGCCCCGCCCCGCTCCCGCCCGCCCCGCAACGCTCACCCCGCCCCGCTCCCCCGCCCCCGCTCCCCCCGCCCCACCCCGCTTCCCCCCACCCCGCCCGCTCCCCCCCACCTCGCTTCCCGCGGCCCCGCCCCGCTACCCCCGCTCTGCTCCCCCCGCCCCACTCCCCCCGCTCTGCTCCTCCTGCACAACTCCCCCCGCCCCGCCCAGCTCCCCACCGTCTCGCTCCCCCCGCTCTGCTCCCCTCACCCCGCTCCCCCCGCTCTGCTCCTCCCACCCCGCTCCCCCCGCTCTGCTCCCCCCGCTCTGCTCCCCCGACCCCGCTCCACCCGCTCTGCTCTCTCCGCCCCGCTCCCCCGCACTGCTCCCGCCGCCCCGCTCCCCCCGCTCTGCTCCCCCCGCCCAGCTCCTCCCGCCCGCTCCCCCGCCCCGCTACGCCACCGCCCCCCCCTTGCCCCACTGCCCCCCGTTTTGCTCCCCCCGCCCCGCTCCCCCCGGCCCGCTCACCCCGAGGCGCCCCGCTCCCCGCGACCCGCTCCCCCCGCCCCGCTCCCCCCGTCCCGCTACCCGCGCCCCGCTCCCCCCGCCCTGCTCCTCCCCGTCCTGCTCTCCGCGGTCCCCCCCCGGACCCGCCCCGCTCCCCCCGCCCTGCTCCCCCCCCGCCCTGCTCCTCACTGCCCTGTTCACCCCCCCCCGTCCTGCTCCCCCGCTCCCCCCGCCCGCTCCCCCTGCCCCGCTCCCCCGTCCCGCTCCCCGCGCCCCGCTCCCACTGCCCCACTCCCCCCTACCCCGCTCACCCTGTGCCCCGCTCCCCCGTTCCGCTCCCCCCGCCCCGCCCAGCTCCCGCCCCGGCCCGCTCCACCCGTCCCGCTCCCCGGTCCCACACCCCCGCTTTGCTCCCCCCCCTCCCTGCCCCCCCGCCCCGCTCCCCCCGCCCCGCTATCCCCGAGGCGCCCCGCTCCCCCCCGCCCCGCTCCTCCCGCCCCGCTCCCCCGTCCCGCTCCCCCCGTCCCGCTCCCTGCGCACCGCTCCCACCGCCCCGCTCCCCCCCACCCTGCTCACCCCCGCCCCGCTCCCTCCGGTCTGCTCCCCCCGCCCAGCTCCCCCCGCCTGCTCCCCCGCCCCCGCTACCCCACCGCCCCACTCCCCCCCGTCCCGCTCCCTGCGCACCGCTCCCACCGCCCCGCTCCCCCCCACCCTGCTCAGCCCCTCCCCGCTCCCCCCGCCCCGCTCCCCCCCGGCCTGCTCCTCCCCGCCACACTCCCCCTGCCCCGCTCCGCCCCGCCCTGCTCCCCCCCAGCCCACTCCCCCGCCCCCGCTCCCCCCGCCCCGCCCCGCTCCCCCCGCTCTGCTCCTCCCGCCCCGCTCCCCCCCGCTCTGCTCCCCCCACCCCGCTCCCCCCGCTCTGCTCCCCCCGCTCTGCTCCCCCCGCCCCACTCCCACCGCCCCGCTCCCACTGCTCTGCTCCCCCCAACCCGCTCCCCCCGCTCTGCTCACCCCGCCCCGCTCCCCCCGCTCTGCTCCCCCTGCCCAGCTCCACCCGCCCGCTCCCCCGCCCCGCTACCCCCCCGCCCTGCTCTCCCGCCCCACTCCCCCCACCCCGCTCCCCCCGCCGCGCTCCCCCTCCCGGGCCCACTCCCCCGCCCCACTCCCCCGCCCCGCTCCCCCCGCCCCGTTCCCCCCCACCCCGCTTCCCCCGCTCCCCGCACACCGCCCCGCTCCCCCCGCCCCGACCCGCTCCCCCAGTCCCGCATCCCCGCCCCGCTCCCCCGCCCCGCTCCACACGCCCCGCTTCCCCTTCCACCAGCCCCGCTCCCCCCCGCCCCGCTCCCCCCCCGGCCCACTCCCCCCACACCACCCCACTCCCCCCGCCCCGCTCCCCCCTCCCCTTCCCACTCACCCCGCCCGCTCCCCCCGCCCCGCTCCCTCCCACCCCGCTCCCACCCGCCCCACTCGCCCAGCCCCGCTCCCCTCCCGCCCGCTCCCCCCGCCCCGCACGGCTCCACCTGCCCCGCTGCCCCCGCCCCGCTCCCCCCGCCCCGCTCCCCCAGCCCCGCTCCCCCCCCCACCCACTCCCCCCCGCCCCGCACGGCTCCACCAGCCCCGCTCCCCCCGCCCCGCTCCCCCCCACCCCACTCCTCCCGCCCCGCACCGCTCACCCCGCCCCGTTCCCCCCCGCCCCGCTCCCCCCGCCCCGTTCCCCCCCACCCCGCTTCCCCCGCTCCCCGCACACCGCCCCGCTCCCCCCGCCCCGACCCGCTCCCCCAGTCCCGCATCCCCGCCCCGCTCCCCCCGCCCCGCTCCACACGCCCCGCTTCCCCTTCCACCAGCCCCGCTCCCCCCCGACCTCCGCTCCCCCCCGCCCCCGACTCCCCCCACACCACCCCACTCCCCCCGCCCTTCTCCCCCCGCCCCGCTCCCCCCTCCTCTTCCCACTCACCCCGCCCGCTCCCCCCGCCCCGCTCCCTCCCACCCCGCTCCCCCCCGCCCTGCTCCTCCCCGCCCCACTCCCCCTGTCCTGCTCTGCCCCGCCCTGCTCCCCCCACCCCGCTCCCCTGCCCCGCTCCCCCGCCCCGCCCCGCTCCCCCCCGCTCCGCTTCCCCCGGCCCCGCCCCGCTCCCCCCGCTCTGCTCCCCCCCGCCCCACTCCCCCTGCTCTGCTCCTCCTGCCCCACTCCCCTGCCCCGCCCATCTCCCCCCCGCCCCGCTCCCCCCGCCCCACCCCACTCACCCCAGCCCGCTCCCCCCGCACTGCTCCCCCTCGCTCTGCTCACCCCGCCCCGCTCCCCTGCTCTGCTCCCCCCGCCCAGCTCCCCCCGCCCGCTCCCCCGCCCAACTCCCCCCATCCCGCTCTCCCCGCCGCGCTCCCCCCTCCCCGGCCCACTCCCCCCGCCCCGCTCCCCCAGCTCCCCCCCACCCCGCCCCGCTCCCCCCTGCCCCACTCACCCCGCCCCGCCCCGCTCCCCCCGCTCCCCCCGCTCCCCCGACCCACCCCACTCCCCCAGTCCCGCACCCCCGCCCCGCTCCCCACGCCCTGCTCCCCCCGCTCGCACCGGCCCCGCCCCGCTCCCCCCATCTGCTCCCCAAGCCCCGCTACCCCCCATTCTGCTGCCACGCTCCCCCCGCTCCCCCACACCCCGCCCCGCTCCCCACGCCCTGCTCCCCCCCGCCCCGTACCCCCGCCCCACCCCACTCCCCCCGCCCCACTCACCCTGCCCCGCTCCCCCCGCCACACTCCCCCCCGCCCCACTCCCCCCCGCTTTGCTCCCCCCGCCCCGTGCCACCCGCCGCGCTCCCCCCGCCCCGCTCCACCCACCGCGCCCTGCTGCCCCCGCCCCGCTCCCCGCGCCCCACTCCCCCGCCCCGCTCCCCCCCCCGCCCTGCTCACCCCCACCCCGCTCCCCCCCCCGCCCTGCTCCTCCCCGCCTCGCTCACCGCCCCCCCGCCCTGCTCCCCCCGCTTCCCCCCCGGCCCCGGCCCCCCGCCCCGTTTCCCCCCACCCCGCTCCCCCCGCTACCCCCCACCCCGCTCCACCGCCCCGCTCCCCCCCACCCTGCTCACCCCCGCCCCACTCCCTCCAGCCCCGTCCCGCTCCCCCGCCCCACTCCCGCCGCTCTGCTCCTCCTGCACAACTCCCCCCGCTCTGCTCCTCCTGCACAACTCCCCCCGCCCTGCCCAGCTCCCCACCGTCTCGCTCCCCCCGCTCTGCTCCCATCACCCCGCTCCCCCCGCTCTGCTCCTCCCACCCCGCTCCCCCCGCTCTGCTCACCCCGCCCCGCTCCCCCGCACTGCTCCCGCCGCCCCGCTCCCACCGCCCCGCTACCCCCACCCTGCTCACCCCCGCCCCACTCCCTCCAGCCCCGGCCCGCTCCCCCCGTCCCGCTCCCCGGTCCCACACCCCCGCTTTGCTCCCCCCCTCCCTGCCCCCCCGCCCCGCTCCCCCCGCCCCGCTATCCCCGAGGCGCCCCGCTCCCCCCGCCCCGCTCCTCCCGCCCCGCTCCCCCGTCCCGCTCCCCCCCGTCCCGCTCCCTGCGCACCGCTCCCACCGCCCCGCTCCCCCCACCCTGCTCACCCCCGCCCCGCTCCCTCCGGTCTGCTCCCCCCGCCCAGCTCCCCCCGCCTGCTCCCCCGCCCCGCTACCCCACCGCCCCACTCCCCCCCGTTTTGCTCCCCCCGCTCCGCGCGCCCCCGCCCCGCTCCCCTCGCCCCGCTCCGCCCGATCCGCCCCGCTCCCCGCCCCGTTCCCCCGCCCCGCTCCCCCCGTCCCGCTACCCGCGCCACTTTCCCCCCGCCCCGCTCCCCCCCACCCTGCTCAGCCCCTCCCCGCTCCCCCCGCCCGCTCCCCCCGGCCTGCTCCTCCCGCCACACTCCCCCTGCCCCGCTCCGCCCCGCCCTGCTCCCCCCCACCCCACTCCCCCGCCCCCGCTCCCCCCGCCCCGCCCCGCTCCCCCCGCTCTGCTCCTCCCGCCCCGCTCCCCCCGCTCTGCTCCCCCCACCCGCTCCCCCCGCTCTGCTCCCCCCGCTCTGCTCCCCCCGCCCCACTCCCACCGCCCCGCTCCCACTGCTCTGCTCCCCCCAACCCGCTCCCCCCGCTCTGCTCACCCCGCCCCGCTCCCCCGCTCTGCTCCCCCTGCCCAGCTCCACCCGCCCGCTCCCCCGCCCCGCTACCCCCCCCGCCCTGCTCTCCCGCCCCACTCCCCCCACCCCGCTCCCCCCGCCACGCTCCCCCCTCCCGGGCCCACTCCCCCGCCCCACTCCCCCGCCCCGCTCCCCCCGCCCCGTTCCCCCCCACCCCGCTTCCCCCGCTCCCCGCACACCGCCCCGCTCCCCCCCGCCCCGACCCGCTCCCCCAGTCCCGCATCCCCGCCCCGCTCCCCCGGCCCCGCTCCACACGCCCCGCTTCCCCTTCCACCAGCCCCGCTCCCCCCGCCCCGCTCCCCCCCGGCCCACTCCCCCCACACCACCCCACTCCCCCCGCCCTTCTCCCCCCGCCCCGCTCCCCCCTCCCCTTCCCACTCCCCCCGCCCGCTCCCCCCGCCCCGCTCCCTCCCACCCCGCTCCCACCCGCCCCGCTCCCCCCCGGCCCACTACCCCCACACCACCCCACTCCCCCCGCCCTTCTCCCCCCGCCCCGCTCCCCCCTCCCCTTCCCACTCACCCCGCCCGCTCCCCCCGCCCCGCTCCCTCCCACCCCGCTCCCACCCGCCCCGCTCCCCCCGCCCGGCTCCCCCCGCCCCGCCCCACTCGCCCAGCCCCGCTCTCCTCCCGCCCGCTCCCCCCGCCCCGCACGGCTCCACCTGCCCCGCCTGCCCCCACCCTGCTCCCCCCGCCCCGCCCCCGCTCCCCCAGCCCCGCTCCCCCCCCACCCACTCCCCCCCGCCCCGCACGGCTCCACCTGCCCTGCTCCCCCCACCCCGCTCCCCCGCCCCGCTCCACACGCCCCGCTCCCCCGCTACCCCCCACCCCGCTCCCCCGCCCCGCTCCACACGCCCCGCTTCCCCTTCCACCAGCCCCGCTCCCCCCCGCCCTGCTCCCCCCGCCCGGCTCCCCCCGCCCCGCCCCACTCGCCCAGCCCCGCTCCCCTCACGCCCGCTCCCCCCGGCCCGCACGGCTCCACCTGCCCCGCTGCCCCCGCCCCGCTCCCCCGACCCCGCCCCGCTCCCCCCGCCCCGCTCCCCCCCACTCTGCTCCCACCGCCCCGCTCCCCCCCGACCCGCCCACTCCCCCCCGTCCTGCTCCTCCCCGCCTCGCTCACCGCCCTGCTCCCCCGCTTCCCCCCGGCCCTGGCCCGTTCCCCCGCCCCGCTCCCGCCGCCCCGCCCCGCTCCTGCCGCTCCCCCACACCCCGCTCCCCCCGCCCCGCACCCCCCGCCCTGCTCCCCCGCACCACTCCCCCCCGCTCCCTCCCGCCCCACTCCCCCCGCCCCGCACCCCCCCGCCCTGCTCCCCCCGCACCACTCCCCCCCGCTCCCTCCCGCCCCACTCCCCCCGCCCTGCTCTGCCCCGCCCCACTCCCCCGCCCCGCTCCCCCCGCCCCGTTCCCCCCCACCCCGCTTCCCCGCTCCCCGCACACCGCCCCGCTCCCCCCGCCCCGACCCGCTCCCCAGTCCCGCATCCCCGCCCCGCTCCCCCGCCCCGCTCCACACGCCCCGCTTCCCCTTCCACCAGCCCGCTCCCCGCGCCCCGCTCCCCCCCCGGCCCACTCCCCCACACCACCCCACTCCCCCCGCCCTTCTCCCCCGCCCCGCTCCCCCCTCCCCTTCCCACTCCCCCCGCCCGCTCCCCCCGCCCCGCTCCCTCCCACCCCGCTCCCACCCGCCCCGCTCCCCCCCGGCCCACTCCCCCCACACCACCCCACTCCCCCCGCCCTTCTCCCCCGCCCCGCTCCCCCCTCCCCTTCCCACTCCCCCCGCCCGCTCCCCCCGCCCCGCTCCCTCCCACCCCGCTCCCACCCCGCCCCGCTCCCCCCCGGCCCACTACCCCCACACCACCCCACTCCCCCCGCCCTTCTCCCCCCGCCCCGCTCCCCCCTCCCCTTCCCACTCACCCCGCCCGCTCCCCCCGCCCCGCTCCCTCCCACCCCGCTCCCACCCGCCCCGCTCCCCCCGCCCGGCTCCCCCCGCCCCGCCCCACTCGCCCAGCCCCGCTCTCCTCCCGCCCGCTCCCCCCGCCCCGCACGGCTCCACCTGCCCCGCTGCCCCCACCCTGCTCCCCCCGCCCCGCCCCGCTCCCCCAGCCCCGCTCCCCCCCCCCCCCACTCCCCCCCGCCCCGCACGGCTCCACCTGCCCCGCTCCCCCCACCCCGCTCCCCCGCCCCGCTCCCCCCGCCCGGCTCCCCCCGCCCCGCCCCACTCGCCCAGCCCCGCTCCCCTCACGCCCGCTCCCCCCGGCCCGCACGGCTCCACCTGCCCCGCTGCCCCCGCCCCGCTCCCCCCGACCCCGCCCCGCTCCCCCCGCCCCGCTCCCCCCACTCTGCTCCCACCGCCCCGCTCCCCCCGACCCGCCCCACTCCCCCCCGTCCTGCTCCTCCCCGCCTCGCTCACCGCCCTGCTCCCCCCGCTTCCCCCCGGCCCTGGCCCGTTCCCCCGCCCCGCTCCCGCCGCCCCGCCCCGCTCCTGCCGCTCCCCCACACCCCGCTCCCCCCGCCCCGCACCCCCCCGCCCTGCTCCCCCCGCACCACTCCCCCCCGCTCCCTCCCGCCCCACTCCCCCCGCCCTGCTCCCCCCACCCCACTCCTCCCGCCCCGCACCGCTCACCCCGCCCCGCTCCCCCCGCTCTGCTCCCCCGCCCCGCTACCCCCCCGCCCTGCTCTCCCGCCCCACTCCCCCCACCCCGCTCCCCCGCCGCGCTCCCCCCTCCCGGGCCCACTCCCCCGCCCCACTCCCCCGCCCCGCTCCCCCCGCCCCGTTCCCCCCCACCCCGCTTCCCCCGCTCCCCGCACACCGCCCCGCTCCCCCCGCCCCGACCCGCTCCCCCAGTCCCGCATCCCCGCCCCGCTCCCCCCGCCCCGCTCCACACGCCCCGCTTCCCCTTCCACCAGCCCCGCTCCCCCCGCCCCGCTCACCCCCGGCCCACTCCCCCCACACCACCCCACTCCCCCGCCCTTCTCCCCCCGCCCCGCTCCCCCCTCCCCTTCCCACTCCCCCGCCCGCTCCCCCGCCCCGCTCCCTCCCACCCCGCTCCCACCCGCCCCGCTCCCCCCCGGCCCACTACCCCACACCACCCCACTCCCCCCGCCCTTCTCCCCCCGCCCCGCTCCCCCCTCCCCTTCCCACTCACCCCGCCCGCTCCCCCGCCCCGCTCCCTCCCACCCCGCTCCCACCCGCCCCGCTCCCCCCGCCCGGCTCCCCCCGCCCCGCCCCACTCGCCCAGCCCCGCTCTCCTCCCGCCCGCTCCCCCCGCCCCGCACGGCTCCACCTGCCCCGCTGCCCCCACCCTGCTCCCCCCGCCCCGCCCCGCTCCCCCAGCCCCGCTCCCCCCCCACCCACTCCCCCCGCCCCGCACGGCTCCACCTGCCCCGCTCCCCCCACCCGCTCCCCCGCCCCGCTCCACACGCCCCGCTTCCCCTTCCACCAGCCCCGCTCCCCCCGCCCCGCTCCCCCCCGCCCCGCCCTCCCCCCGCCCCGCCCCACTCGCCCAGCCCCGCTCCCCTCACGCCCGCTCCCCCCGGCCCGCACGGCTCCACCTGCCCCGCTGCCCCCGCCCCGCTCCCCCCGACCCCGCCCCGCTCCCCCCGCCCCGCTCCCCCCCACTCTGCTCCCACCGCCCCGCTCCCCCCCGACCCGCCCCACTCCCCCCCGTCCTGCTCCTCCCCGCCTCGCTCACCGCCCTGCTCCCCCCGCTTCCCCCCGGCCCTGGCCCGTTCCCCCGCCCCGCTCCCCCCGCACCACTCCCCCCCGCTCCCTCCCGCCCCACTCCCCCCGCCCTGCTCCCCCCCCACCCCACTCCTCCCGCCCCGCACCGCTCACCCCGCCCCGCTCCCCCCCGCCCTGCTCTGCCCCGCCCCACTCCCCCCGCCCTGCTCCCCCCCACCCCGCTCCCCTGCCCCCGCTGCCCCCGCCCCCGCTCCCCGCGCCCCACTCCCCCCGCCCCGCTCCCCCCCACCCTGCTCACCCCCACCCCGCTCCCCCCCCCCGCCCTGCTCCCCCCCGCCTCGCTCACCGCCCCCCGCCCTGCTCCCCCCGCTTCCCCCCCGGCCCCGGCCCGCTCCCCCCGCCCCGTTCCCCCCCCACCCCGCTCCCCCCGCTACCCCCCACCCCGCTCCCCCCGCCCCGCACCCCTCGCCCCGCCCCGCTCCCCCCGCATTGCTCCCCCGCCGCACTCCCCCCGCTCCGCTTCCCCCGCTCCCCCTGCCCCGCACCCCCCGCCCTGCACCGCTCACCCCGCCCCGCTACCCCCGCCCCGCTCCCCCGTCCCGATCCCCCCGCCCTGCTCCCCTCGCCCCGCTCCCCCCCACCCTGCTCACCCCCGTCCTGCTCCACCCCCGTCCTGCTCCACCCCGCCTCGCTGCCCCCCGCCCTGCCCCGCTCCCACCCGCCCCGCTCCCTCCGCCCGGCCCCTCCCGCCCTGCCCCGCTCCCCTCGCCCCGCCCCGCTCCCACCGCTCCGCCCCACTCCCACCGCTCTGCTCCCCCCGCCCCGCTAACCCCCCGCCCCGCTCCCCCCCGCCCCGCTCACCCTGCTCTGCTCCCCCCGCCCCGCTCTCCCCGCTCTGCTCCCCCGGCCCACACCCCCCGCCCCGCTCACCCCGCCCCGCTCCTCCCCACCCCACTCCCCCCCGCTTCCCCCCACCCCGCCCCGCTCACCCCGCCCCACTCACCCCGCCCCGCTCCCCCCCGCCCCACTCGCCCCGCCCCGCTCCCGCCCGCCCCGCAACGCTCACCCCGCCCCTGCTCCCCCCCACCCCGCTCCTCCGCCCCCGCTCCCCCCGCCCCACCCCGCTTCCCCCCACCCCGCCCGCTCCCCCCCACCTCGCGTCGCGCGGCCCCGCCCCGCTACCCCCGCTCTGCTCCCCCCGCCCCACTCCCCCCGCTCTGCTCCTCCTGCACAACTCCCCCCGCCCCGCCCAGCTCCCCACCGTCTCGCTCCCCCCGCTCTGCTCCCCTCACCCCGCTCCCCCCGCTCTGCTCCTCCCACGTCGCTCCCCCCGCTCTGCTCACCCCGCCCCGCTCCCCCCGCTCTGCTCCTCCCACGTCGCTCCCCCCGCTCAGCTCCCCCCGCTCTGCTCCCCCGACCCCGCTCCACCCGCTCTGCTCTCTCCGCCCCACTCCCACCGCCCCGCTCCCCCGTCCCGCTCCCTGCGCACCGCTCCCACCGCCCCGCTCCCCCCCACCCTGCTCACCCCCGCCCCGCTCCCTCCGGTCTGCTCCCCCCGCCCAGCTCCCCCCGCCTGCTCCCCCGCCCCGCTCCCTCCCACCCCGCTCCCACCCGCCCCGCTCCCCCCCCGGCCCACTCCCCCCACACCACCCCACTCCCCCCGCCCTTCTCCCCCCGCCCCGCTCCCCCCTCCCCTTCCCACTCACCCCGCCCGCTCCCCCCGCCCCGCTCCCTCCCACCCCGCTCCCACCCGCCCCGCTCCCCCCGCCCGGCTCCCCCCGCCCCGCCCCACTCGCCCAGCCCCGCTCTCCTCCCGCCCGCTCCCCCCGCCCCGCACGGCTCCACCTGCCCCGCTGCCCCCACCCTGCTCCCCACGCCCCGCCCCGCTCCCCCAGCCCCGCTCCCCCCCCACCCACTCCCCCCCGCCCCGCACGGCTCCACCTGCCCCGCTCCCCCCACCCCGCTCCCCCGCCCCGTTCCCCACCCACCCCGCTCCCCCCGCTACCCCCCACCCCGCTCCCCCCCGCCCCGCACCCCTCGCCCCGCCCCGCTCCGCCCGCATTGCTCCCCCGCCGCACTCCCCCCGCTCCGCTTCCCCCGCTCCCCCTGCCCCGCACCCCCCGCCCTGCACCGCTCACCCCGCCCCGCTACCCCCGCCCCGCTCCCCCGTCCCGATCCCCCCGCCCTGCTCCCCTCGCCCCGCTCCCCCCCACCCTGCTCACCCCCGTCCTGCTCCACCCCCGTCCTGCTCCACCCCGCCTCGCTGCCCCCGCCCTGCCCCGCTCCCACCCGCCCCGCTCCCTCCGCCCGGCCCCTCCCGCCCTGCCCCGCTCCCCTCGCCCCGCCCCGCTCCCACCGCTCCGCCCCACTCCCACCGCTCTGCTCCCCCCGCCCCGCTAACCCCCCGCCCCGCTCCCCCCGCCCCGCTCACCCTGCTCTGCTCCCCCCCGCCCCGCTCTCCCCGCTCTGCTCTCCCGCCCCACTCCCCCCACCCCGCTCCCCCCGCCGCGCTCCCCCCTCCCGGGCCCACTCCCCCGCCCCACTCCCCCGCCCCGCTCCCCCCGCCCCGTTCCCCCCCACCCCGCTTCCCCCGCTCCCCGCACACCGCCCCGCTCCCCCCGCCCCGACCCGCTCCCCCAGCGCTCCCCCCGCCCCGCTCCCCCCGCCCCACTCACCCCGCCCCGCTCCCCCCCGCCCCACTCACCCCGCCCCGCCCCGCTCTACCAGTCCCGCACCCCCGCCCAGCTCGCCCCGCCCGCTCCCGCCCGCCCCGCAACGCTCACCCCGCCCGCTCCGCCCCGCCCTGCTCCCCCCCACCCCGCTCCTCCGCCCCCGCTCCCCCCGCCCCACCCCGCTTCCCCCCACCCCGCCCGCTCCCCCCCACCTCGCGTCGCGCGGCCCCGCCCCGCTACCCCCGCTCTGCTCCCCCCGCCCCACTCCCCCCGCTCTGCTCCTCCTGCACAACTCCCCCCGCCCCGCCCAGCTCCCCACCGTCTCGCTCCCCCCGCTCTGCTCCCCTCACCCCGCTCCACCCGCTCTGCTCCTCCCACGTCGCTCCCCCCGCTCAGCTCCCCCCGCTCTGCTCCCCCGACCCCGCTCCACCCGCTCTGCTCTCTCCGCCCCACTCCCACCGCCCCGCTCCCCCGTCCCGCTCCCTGCGCACCGCTCCCACCGCCCCGCTCCCCCCCACCCTGCTCACCCCCGCCCCGCTCCCTCCGGTCTGCTCCCCCCGCCCAGCTCCCCCCGCCTGCTCCCCCGCCCCGCTCCCTCCCACCCCGCTCCCACCCGCCCCGCTCCCCCCCGGCCCACTCCCCCCACACCACCCCACTCCCCCCGCCCTTCTCCCCCCGCCCCGCTCCCCCCTCCCCTTCCCACTCACCCCGCCCGCTCCCCCCGCCCCGCTCCCTCCCACCCCGCTCCCACCCGCCCCGCTCCCCCCGCCCGGCTCCCCCCGCCCCGCCCCACTCGCCCAGCCCCGCTCTCCTCCCGCCCGCTCCCCCCGCCCCGCACGGCTCCACCTGCCCCGCTGCCCCCACCCTGCTCCCCACGCCCCGCCCCGCTCCCCCAGCCCCGCTCCCCCCCCACCCACTCCCCCCCGCCCCGCACGGCTCCACCTGCCCCGCTCCCCCCACCCCGCTCCCCCGCCCCGTTCCCCACCCACCCCGCTACCCCCGCTACCCCCCACCCCGCTCCCCCCGCCCCGCACCCCTCGCCCCGCCCCGCTCCCCCCGCATTGCTCCCCCGCCGCACTCCCCCCGCTCCGCTTCCCCCGCTCCCCCTGCCCCGCACCCCCCGCCCTGCACCGCTCACCCCGCCCCGCTACCCCCGCCCCGCTCCCCCGTCCCGATCCCCCCGCCCTGCTCCCCTCGCCCCGCTCCCCCCCACCCTGCTCACCCCCGTCCTGCTCCACCCCCGTCCTGCTCCACCCCGCCTCGCTGCCCCCCGCCCTGCCCCGCTCCCACCCGCCCCGCTCCCTCCGCCCGGCCCCTCCCGCCCTGCCCCGCTCCCCTCGCCCCGCCCCGCTCCCACCGCTCCGCCCCACTCCCACCGCTCCGCTCCCCCCGCCCCGCTAACCCCCCGCCCCGCTCCCCCCCGCCCCGCTCACCCTGCTCTGCTCCCCCCGCCCCGCTCTCCCCGCTCTGCTCTCCCGCCCCACTCCCCCCACCCCGCTCCCCCCGCCGCGCTCCCCCCTCCCGGGCCCACTTCCCCGCCCCACTCCCCCGCCCCGCTCCCCCCGCCCCGTTCCCCCCCACCCCGCTTCCCCCGCTCCCCGCACACCGCCCCGCTCCCCCCGCCCCGACCCGCACCCCCAGTCCCGCATCCCCGCCCCGCTCCCCTCGCCCCGCTCCACACGCCCCGCTTCCCCTTCCACCAGCCCCGCTCCCCCCCGCCCCGCTCCCCCCCGGCCCACTCCCCCCACACCACCCCACTCCCCCCGCCCTTCTCCCCCCGCCCCGCTCCCCCCTCCCCTTCCCACTCCCCCCGCCCGCTCCCCCCGCCCCGCTCCCTCCCACCCCGCTCCCACCCGCCCCGCTCCCCCCCGGCCCACTACCCCCACACCACCCCACTCCCCCCGCCTTTCTCCCCCCGCCCCGCTCCCCCCTCCCCTTCCCACTCACCCCGCCCGCTCCCCCCGCCCCGCTCCCTCCCACCCCGCTCCCACCCGCCCCGCTCCCCCCACCCTGCTCCCCCCGCCCCGACCCGCTCCCCCAGCCCCGCTCCCCCCCCACCCACTCCCCCCCGCCCCGCACGGCTCCACCTGCCCCGCTCCCCCCACCCCGCTCCCCCCACCCCGCTCCCCCGCCCCGCTCCACACGCCCCGCTCCCCCCGCTACCCCCCACCCCGCTCCCCCGCCCCGCTCCACACGCCCCGCTTCCCCTTCCACCAGCCCCGCTCCCCCCCGCCCCGCTCCCCCCGCCCGGCTCCCCCCGCCCCGCCCCACTCGCCCAGCCCCGCTCCCCTCACGCCCGCTCCCCCCGGCCCGCACGGCTCCACCTGCCCCGCTGCCCCCGCCCCGCTCCCCCCGACCCCGCCCCGCTCCCCCCGCCCCGCTCCCCCCCACTCTGCTCCCACCGCCCCGCTCCCCCCCGACCCGCCCCACTCCCCCCCGTCCTGCTCCTCCCCGCCTAGCTCACCGCCCTGCTCCCCCCGCTTCCCCCCGGCCCTGGCCCGTTCCCCCGCCCCGCTCCCGCCGCCCCGCCCCGCTCCTGCCGCTCCCCCACACCCCGCTCCCCCCGCCCCGCACCCACCCCGCCCTGCTCCCCCCGCACCACTCCCCCCCGCTCCCTCCCGCCCCACTCCCCCCGCCCTGCTCCCCCCCACCCCACTCCTCCCGCCCCGCACCGCTCACCCCGCCCCGCACCCCCCCGCCCCGCTCCCACCGCCCCGCTACCCCCGCCCTGCTCACCCCCGCCCCACTCCCTCCAGCCCCGGCCCGCTCCCCCCGTCCCGCTCCCCGGTCCCACACCCCCGCTTTGCTCCCCCCCCTCCCTGCCCCCCCGCCCCGCTCCCCCCGCCCCGCTATCCCCGAGGCGCCCCGCTCCCCCCGCCCCGCTCCTCCCGCCCCGCTCCCCCGTCCCGCTCCCCCCCGTCCCGCTCCCTGCGCACCGCTCCCACCGCCCCGCTCCCCCCCACCCTGCTCACCCCCGCCCCGCTCCCTCCGGTCTGCTCCCCCCGCCCAGCTCCCCCCGCCTGCTCCCCCGCCCCGCTACCCCACCGCCCCACTCCCCCCCGTTTTGCTCCCCCCCGCTCCGCGCGCCCCCGCCCCGCTCCCCCCGCCTCGCTCCGCCCGATCCGCCCCGCTCCCCGCGACCCGTTCCCCCCGCCCCGCTCCCCCCGTCCCGCTACCCGCGCCACTTTCCCCCCGCCCCGCTCCCCCCCACCCTGCTCAGCCCCTCCCCGCTCCCCCCGTCCCGCTCCCCCCCGGCCTGCTCCTCCCCGCCACACTCCCCCTGCCCCGCTCCGCCCCGCCCTGCTCCCCCCCACCCCACTCCCCCGCCCCCGCTCCCCCCGCCCCGCCCCGCTCCCCCCGCTCTGCTCCTCCCGCCCCGCTCCCCCCCGCTCTGCTCCCCCCACCCCGCTCCCCCCGCTCTGCTCCCCCCGCTCTGCTCCCCCCGCCCCACTCCCACCGCCCCGCTCCCACTGCTCTGCTCCCCCCAACCCGCTCCCCCCGCTCTGCTCACCCCGCCCCGCTCCCCCCGCTCTGCTCCCCCTGCCCAGCTCCACCCGCCCGCTCCCCCGCCCCGCTACCCCCCCGCCCTGCTCTCCCGCCCCACTCCCCCCACCCCGCTCACCCCGCCGCGCTCCCCCCTCCCGGGCCCACTCCCCCGCCCCACTCCCCCGCCCCGCTCCCCCCGCCCCGTTCCCCCCCACCCCGCTTCCCCCGCTCCCCGCACACCGCCCCGCTCCCCCCGCCCCGACCCGCTCCCCCAGTCCCGCATCCCCGCCCCGCTCCCCCCGCCCCGCTCCACACGCCCCGCTTCCCCTTCCACCAGCCCCGCTCCCCCCGCCCCGCTCCCCCCCGGCCCACTCCCCCCACACCACCCCACTCCCCCCGCCCTTCTCCCCCCGCCCCGCTCCCCCCTCCCCTTCCCACTCCCCCCGCCCGCTCCCCCCGCCCCGCTCCCTCCCACCCCGCTCCCACCCGCCCCGCTCCCCCCCGGCCCACTACCCCCACACCACCCCACTCCCCCCGCCCTTCTCCCCCCGCCCCGCTCCCCCCTCCCCTTCCCACTCACCCCGCCCGCTCCCCCCGCCCCGCTCCCTCCCACCCCGCTCCCACCCGCCCCGCTCCCCCCGCCCGCTCCCCCCGCCCCGCTCCCTCCCACCCCGCTCCCACCCGCCCCGCTCCCCCCCGGCCCACTACCCCCACACCACCCCACTCCCCCCGCCCTTCTCCCCCCGCCCCGCTCCCCCCTCCCCTTCCCACTCACCCCGCCCGCTCCCCCCGCCCCGCTCCCTCCCACCCCGCTCCCACCCGCCCCGCTCCCCCCGCCCGGCTCCCCCCGCCCCGCCCCACTCGCCCAGCCCCGCTCTCCTCCCGCCCGCTCCCCCCGCCCCGCACGGCTCCACCTGCCCCGCTGCCCCCACCCTGCTCCCCCCGCCCCGCCCCGCTCCCCCAGCCCCGCTCCCCCCCCACCCACTCCCCCCCGCCCCGCACGGCTCCACCTGCCCCGCTCCCCCCACCCCGCTCCCCCGCCCCGCTCCACACGCCCCGCTTCCCCTTCCACCAGCCCCGCTCCCCCCCGCCCCGCTCCCCCCGCCCGGCTCCCCCCGCCCCGCCCCACTCGCCCAGCCTCGCTCCCCTCACGCCCGCTCCCCCCGGCCCGCACGGCTCCACCTGCCCCGCTGCCCCCGCCCCGCTCCCCCCGACCCCGCCCCGCTCCCCCCGCCCCGCTCCCCCCCACTCTGCTCCCACCGCCCCGCTCCCCCCCGACCCGCCCCACTCCCCCCCGTCCTGCTCCTCCCCGCCTCGCTCACCGCCCTGCTCCCCCCGCTTCCCCCCGGCCCTGGCCCGTTCCCCCGCCCCGCTCCCCCCGCACCACTCCCCCCCGCTCCCTCCCGCCCCACTCCCCCCGCCCTGCTCCCCCCCACCCCACTCCTCCCGCCCCGCACCGCTCACCCCGCCCCGCTCCCCCACACCCCGCTCCCCCCGCCCCGCACCCCCCGCCCTGCTCCTCCCCGCCCCACTCCCCCTGTCCTGCTCTGCCCCGCCCCGCTCCCCCACACCCCGCTCCCCCCGCCCCGCACCCCCCGCCCTGCTCCTCCCCGCCCCACTCCCCCCGCCCTGCTCCCCCCCACCCCACTCCTCCCGCCCCGCACCGCTCACCCCGCCCCGCTCCCCCCCGCCCTGCTCTGCCCCGCCCCACTCCCCCCGCCCTGCTCCCCCCCACCCCGCTCCCCTGCCCCCGCTGCCCCCGCCCCGCTCCCCGCGCCCCACTCCCCCCGCCCCGCTCCCCCCCACCCTGCTCACCCCCACCCCGCTCCCCCCCCCCGCCCTGCTCCCCCCCGCCTCGCTCACCGCCCCCCGCCCTGCTCCCCCCGCTTCCCCCCCGGCCCCGGCCCGCTCCCCCCGCCCCGTTCCCCCCCCACCCCGCTCCCCCCGCTACCCCCCACCCCGCTCCCCCCGCCCCGCACCCCTCGCCCCGCCCCGCTCCCCCCGCATTGCTCCCCCGCCGCACTCCCCCCGCTCCGCTTCCCCCGCTCCCCCTGCCCCGCACCCCCCGCCCTGCACCGCTCACCCCGCCCCGCTACCCCCGCCCCGCTCCCCCGTCCCGATCCCCCCGCCCTGCTCCCCTCGCCCCGCTCCCCCCCACCCTGCTCACCCCCGTCCTGCTCCACCCCCGTCCTGCTCCACCCCGCCTCGCTGCCCCCCGCCCTGCCCCGCTCCCACCCGCCCCGCTCCCTCCGCCCGGCCCCTCCCGCCCTGCCCCGCTCCCCTCGCCCCGCCCCGCTCCCACCGCTCCGCCCCACTCCCACCGCTCTGCTCCCCCCGCCCCGCTAACCCCCCGCCCCGCTCCCCCCCGCCCCGCTCACCCTGCTCTGCTCCCCCCGCCCCGCTCTCCCCGCTCTGCTCCCCCGGCCCACACCCCCCGCCCCGCTCACCCCGCCCCGCTCCTCCCCACCCCACTCCCCCCGCTTCCCCCACCCCGCCCCGCTCACCCCGCCCCGCTCCCCCCGCCCCACTCACCCCGCCCCGCCCCGCTCTACCAGTCCCGCACCCCCGCCCAGCTCGCCCCGCCCCGCTCCTCCCCACCCCACTCCCCCCGCTTCCCCCACCCCGCCCCACTCACCCCGCCCCGCTCCCCCCCGCCCCACTCACCCCGCCCCGCCCCGCTCTACCAGTCCCGCACCCCCGCCCAGCTCGCCCCGCCCCGCTCCTCCCCACCCCACTCCCCCCGCTTCCCCCACCCCGCCCCACTCACCCCGCCCCGCTCCCCCCGCCCCACTCACCCCGCCCCGCCCCGCTCTACCAGTCCCGCACCCCCGCCCAGCTCGCCCCGCCCCGCTCCCGCCCGCCCCGCAACGCTCACCCCGCCCCGCTCCGCCCCACCCCGCTTCCCCCCACCCCGCCCGCTCCCCCCCACCTCGCGTCGCGCGGCCCCGCCCCGCTACCCCCGCTCTGCTCCCCCCGCCCCACTCCCCCCGCTCTGCTCCTCCTGCACAACTCCCCCCGCCCCGCCCAGCTCCCCACCGTCTCGCTCCCCCCGCTCTGCTCCCCTCACCCCGCTCCACCCGCTCTGCTCCTCCCACGTCGCTCCCCCCGCTCAGCTCCCCCCGCTCTGCTCCCCCGACCCCGCTCCACCCGCTCTGCTCTCTCCGCCCCACTCCCACCGCCCCGCTCCCCCGTCCCGCTCCCTGCGCACCGCTCCCACCGCCCCGCTCCCCCCCACCCTGCTCACCCCCGCCCCGCTCCCTCCGGTCTGCTCCCCCCGCCCAGCTCCCCCCGCCTGCTCCCCCGCCCCGCTCCCTCCCACCCCGCTCCCACCCGCCCCGCTCCCCCCCGGCCCACTCCCCCCACACCACCCCACTCCCCCCGCCCTTCTCCCCCCGCCCCGCTCCCCCCTCCCCTTCCCACTCACCCCGCCCGCTCCCCCCGCCCCGCTCCCTCCCACCCCGCTCCCACCCGCCCCGCTCCCCCCGCCCGGCTCCCCCCGCCCCGCCCCACTCGCCCAGCCCCGCTCTCCTCCCGCCCGCTCCCCCCGCCCCGCACGGCTCCACCTGCCCCGCTGCCCCCACCCTGCTCCCCACGCCCCGCCCCGCTCCCCCAGCCCCGCTCCCCCCCCACCCACTCCCCCCCGCCCCGCACGGCTCCACCTGCCCCGCTCCCCCCACCCCGCTCCCCCGCCCCGTTCCCCACCCACCCCGCTCCCCCCGCTACCCCCCACCCCGCTCCCCCGCCCCGCACCCCTCGCCCCGCCCCGCTCCCCCCGCATTGCTCCCCCGCCGCACTCCCCCCGCTCCGCTTCCCCCGCTCCCCCTGCCCCGCACCCCCCGCCCTGCACCGCTCACCCCGCCCCGCTACCCCCGCCCCGCTCCCCCGTCCCGATCCCCCCGCCCTGCTCCCCTCGCCCCGCTCCCCCCCACCCTGCTCACCCCCGTCCTGCTCCACCCCCGTCCTGCTCCACCCCGCCTCGCTGCCCCCCGCCCTGCCCCGCTCCCACCCGCCCCGCTCCCTCCGCCCGGCCCCTCCCGCCCTGCCCCGCTCCCCTCGCCCCGCCCCGCTCCCACCGCTCCGCCCCACTCCCACCGCTCTGCTCCCCCCGCCCCGCTAACCCCCCGCCCCGCTCCCCCCCGCCCCGCTCACCCTGCTCTGCTCCCCCCGCCCCGCTCTCCCCGCTCTGCTCCCCCGGCCCACACCCCCCGCCCCGCTCACCCCGCCCCGCTCCTCCCCACCCCACTCCCCCCGCTTCCCCCACCCCGCCCCGCTCCCCCCGCCCCACTCACCCCGCCCCGCTCCCCCCCGCCCCACTCACCCCGCCCCGCCCCGCTCTACCAGTCCCGCACCCCCGCCCAGCTCGCCCCGCCCCGCTCCCGCCCGCCCCGCAACGCTCACCCCGCCCCGCTCCGCCCCGCCCTGCTCCCCCCCACCCCGCTCCTCCGCCCCCGCTCCCCCCGCCCCACCCCGCTTCCCCCCACCCCGCCCGCTCCCCCCCACCTCGCGTCCCGCGGCCCCGCCCCGCTACCCCCGCCCCGCTCCCCCGCTCTGCTCCCCTCACCCCGCTCCACCCGCTCTGCTCCTCCCACGTCGCTCCCCCCGCTCTGCTCCCCCCGCTCTGCTCCCCCTCACCCCGCTCCCCCCGCTCAGCTCCTCCCGCTCTGCTCGCCCGACCCCGCTCCACCCGCTCTGCTCTCTCCGCCCCACTCCCACCGCCCCGCTCCCCCCGCACTGCTCCCGCCGCCCCGCTACCCCCCGCTCTGCTCACCCCGCCCCGCTCCCCCCGCCCGCTCCCCCGCCCCGCTACGCCACCGCCCCCCCCCTTGCCCCACTCCCCCCCGTTTTGCTCCCCACGCCCCGCGCCCCCCCGCCCCGCTCCCCCCGCCCCGCTCACCCCGAGGCGCCCCGCTCCCCGCGACCCGCTCCCCCCGCCCCGCTCCCCCCGTCCCGCTACCCGCGCCCCGCTCCCCCCGCCCTGCTCCTCCCCGTCCTGCTCTCCGCGGTCCCCCCCCGGACCCGCCCCGCTCCCCCCGCCCTGCTCCCCCCCCGCCCTGCTCCTCACTGCCCTGTTCACCACCCCCGTCCTGCTCCCCCCGCTCCCCCCGCCCCACTCCCCCTGCCCCGCTCCCCCCGTCCCGCTCCCCGCGCCCCGCTCCCACTGCCCCGCTCCCCCCCCACCCCGCTCCCCCCGTCCCGCTCCCCGCGCCCCGCTCCCACTGCCCCGCTCCCCCCCCACCCCGCTCCCCCCGTTCCGCTCCCCCCGCCCCGCCCAGCTCCCGCCCGTCTCGCTCCCCCCGCTCTGCTCCCCCTACCCCGCTCCCCCCGCTCTGCTCCTCCCGCCCCGCTCCCCCCGCTCTGCTCCCCCCGACCCGCTCCCCCCGTCCCGCTCCCCGCGCAACGCTCCCACCGCCCCGCTCCCCCCCACCCTGCTCACCCCCGCCCCACTCCCTCCAGCCCTGGCCCGCTCCCCCCGTCCCGCTCCCCGGTCCCACACCCCCCGCTTTGCTCCCCCCCTCCCTGCCCCCCCGCCCCGCTCCCCCCGCCCCGCTATCCCCGAGGCGCCCCGCTCCCCCCGCCCCGCTCCTCCCGCCCCGCTCCCCCGTCCCGCTCCCTGCGCACCGCTCCCACCGCCCCGCTCCCCCCACCCTGCTCACCCCCGCCCCGCTCCCTCCGGTCTGCTCCCCCCGCCCAGCTCCCCCCGCCTGCTCCCCGGCCCCGCTACCCCACCGCCCCACTCCCCCCGTTTTGCTCCCCCCCGCCCCGCGCGCCCCCGCCCCGCTCCCCCCGCCCCGCTCCCCCCGATCCGCCCCGCTCCCCGCGACCCGTTCCCCCCGCCCCGCTCCCCCCGTCCCGCTACCCGCGCCACTTTCCCCCCGCCCCGCTCCCCCCCACCCTGCTCAGCCCCTCCCCGCTCCCCCCGCCCCGCTCCCCCCCGGCCTGCTCCTCCCCGCCACACTCCCCCTGCCCCGCTCCGCCCCGCCCTGCTCCCCCCCACCCCACTCCCCCGCCCCCGCTCCCCCCGCCCCGCCCCGCTCCCCCCGCTCTGCTCCTCCCGCCCCGCTCCCCCCCGCTCTGCTCCCCCCACCCCGCTCCCCCCGCTCTGCTCCCCCCGCTCTGCTCCCCCCGCCCCACTCCCACCGCCCCGCTCCCACTGCTCTGCTCCCCCCAACCCGCTCCCCCCGCTCTGCTCACCCCGCCCCGCTCCCCCCGCTCTGCACCCCCTGCCCAGCTCCACCCACCCGCTCCCCCGCCCCGCTACCCCCCCGCCCTGCTCTCCCGCCCCACTCCCCCCACCCCGCTCCCCCCGCCGCGCTCCCCCTCCCGGGCCCACTCCCCCGCCCCACTCCCCCGCCCCGCTCCCCCCGCCCCGTTCCCCCCCACCCCGCTTCCCCCGCTCCCCGCACACCGCCCCGCTCCCCCCGCCCCGCTCCACACGCCCCGCTTCCCCTTCCACCAGCCCCGCTCCCCCCCGCCCCGCTCCCCCCCGGCCCACTCCCCCCACACCACCCCACTCCCCCCGCCCTTCTCCCCCCGCCCCGCTCCCCCCTCCCCTTCCCACTCACCCCGCCCCGCTCCCCCCGCCCCGCTCCCCCCCCCCACCCACTCCCCCCCGCCCCGCACGGCTCCACCAGCCCCGCTCCCCCCGCCCCGCTCCCCCCCACCCCACTCCTCCCGCCCCGCACCGCTCACCCCGCCCCGTTCCCCCCGCCCCGCTCCCCCCGCCCCGTTCCCCCCCACCCCGCTTCCCCCGCTCCCCGCACACCGCCCCGCTCCCCCCGCCCCGACCCGCTCCCCCAGTCCCGCATCCCCGCCCCGCTCCCCCCGCCCCGCTCCACACGCCCCGCTTCCCCTTCCACCAGCCCCGCTCCCCCCCGCCCCGCTCCCCCCCGGCCCACTCCCCCCACACCACCCCACTCCCCCCGCCCTTCTCCCCCCGCCCCGATCCCCCCTCCCCTTCCCACTCACCCCGCCCGCTCCCCCTGCCCCGCTCCCTCCCACCCCGCTCCCCCCCGCCCTGCTCCTCCCCGCCCCACTCCCCCTGTCCTGCTCTGCCCCGCCCTGCTCCCCCCCACCCCGCTCCCCTGCCCCCGCTCCCCCGCCCCGCCCCGCTCCCCCCCGCTCCGCTTCCCCCGGCCCCGCCCCGCTCCCCCCGCTCTGCTCCCCCCCGCCCCACTCCCCCCGCTCTGCTCCTCCTGCCCCACTCCCCTGCCCCGCCCATCTCCCCCCCGCCCCGCTCCCCCCGCCCCACCCCACTCACCCCAGCCCGCTCCCCCCGCACTGCTCCCCCTCGCTCTGCTCACCCCGCCCCGCTCCCCTGCTCTGCTCCCCCCGCCCAGCTCCCCCCGCCCGCTCCCCCGCCGAACTCCCCCCATCCCGCTCTCCCCGCCGCGCTCCCCCCTCCCCGGCCCACTCCCCCCGCCCCGCTCCCCCAGCTCCCCCCACCCCGCCCCGCTCCCCCCCGCCCCACTCACCACGCCCCGCCCCGCTCCCCCCGCTCCCCCGACCCACCCCACTCCCCCAGTCCCGCACCCCCGCTCCGCTCCCCACGCCCTGCTCCCCCCGCTCGCACCGGCCCCGCCCCGCTCCCCCCATCTGCTCCCCAAGCCCCGCTACCCCCCATTCTGCTGCCACGCTCCCCCCGCTCCCCCACACCCCGCCCCGCTCCCCACGCCCTGCTCCCCCCCGCCCCGTACCCCCACCCCACCCCACTCCCCCCGCCCCACTCCCCCTGCCCCGCTCCCCCCGCCACACTCCCCCCCGCCCCACTCCCCCCCGCTTTGCTCCCCCCGCCCCGTCCCACCCCGCCGCGCTCCCCCCGCCCCGCTCCACCCACCGCGCCCCGCTGCCCCCGCCCCGATCCCCGCGCCCCACACCCCCCGCCCCGCTCCCCCCCACCCTGCTCACCCCCACCCCGCTCCCTCCCCCGCCCTGCTCCTCCCCGCCTCGCTCACCGCCCCCCGCCCTGCTCCCCCCGCTTCCCCCCCGGCCCCGGCCCGCTCCCCCCGCCCCGTTCCCCCCCCACCCCGCTCTCCCCGCTACCCCCCACCCCGCTCCCCCCGCCCCGCACCCCTCGCCCCGCCCCGCTCCCCCCGCATTGCTCCCCGGCCGCACTCCCCCCGCTCTGCTTCCCCCGCTCCCCCTGCCCCGCACCCCCCGCCCTGCACCGCTCACCCCGCCCCGCTACCCCCGCCCCGCTCCCCCGTCCCGATCCCCCCGCCCTGCTCCCATCGCCCCGCTCCCCCCAACCCTGCTCACCCCCGTCCTGCTCCACCCCCGTGCTGCTCCACCCCGCCTCGCTGCCCCCCGCCCTGCCCCGCTCCCACCCGCCCCACTCCCCCCGCCCGGCCCCTCCCGCCCTGCCCCGCTCCCCTCGCCCCGCCCCGCTCCCACCGCTCCGCCCCACTCCCACCGCTCTGCTCCCCCCGCCCCGCTAACCCCCCGCCCCACTCCCCCCCGCCCCGCTCACCCTGCTCTGCTCCCCCCGCCCCGCTCTCCCCGCTCTGCTCCCCCGGCCCACACCCCCCGCCCCGCTCACCCCGCCCCGCTCCTCCCCACCCCACTCCCCCCGCTTCCCCCACCCCGCCCCGCTCCCCCACACCTCGCGTCCCGCGGCCCCGCCCCGCTACCCCCGCTCTGCTCCCCCCGCCCCACTCCCCCCGCTCTGCTCCTCCTGCACAACTCCCCCCGCCCCGCCCAGCTCCCCACCGTCTCGCTCCCCCCGCTCTGCTCCCCTCACCCCGCTCCCCCCGCTCTGCTCCTCCCACGTCGCTCCCCCCGCTCTGCTCCCCCCGCTCTGCTCCCCCGACCCCGCTCCACCCGCTCTGCTCTCTCCGCCCCACTCCCACCGCCCCGCACCCCCCGCACTGCTCCCGCCGCCCCGCTACCCCCCGCTCTGCTCCCCCCGCCCAGCTCCTCCCGCCCGCTCCCCCGCCCCGCTACGCCACCGCCCCCCCCTTGCCCCACTCCCCCCCGTTTTGCTCCCCCCGCCCCGCGCCCCCCCGCCCCGCTCCCCCCGCCCTGCTCCCCCCGAGGCGCCCCGCTCCCCGCGACCCGCTCCCCGGCCCCGCTCCCCCCGTCCCGCTACCCGCGCCCCGCTCCCCCCGCCCTGCTCCTTCCCGTCCTGCTCTCCGCGTCCCCCCCCGGACCCGCCCCGCTCCCCCCGCCCTGCTCCCCCCCCGCCCTGCTCCTCACTGCCCTGTTCACCCCCCCCCGTCCTGCTCCCCCCGCTCCCCCCGCCCCGCTCCCCCTGCCCCGCTCCCCCCGTCCCGCTCCCCGCGCCCCGCTCCCACTGCCCCGCTCCCCCACCACCCCGCTCCCCCCGCTCTGCTCCCCCCGACCCGCTCCCCCCGTCCCGCTCCCCGCGCAACGCTCCCACCGCCACGCTCCCCCCCACCCTGCTCACCCCCGCCCCACTCCCTCCAGCCCCGGCCCGCTCCCCCCGTCCCGCTCCCCGGTCCCACACCCCCCGCTTTGCTCCCCCCCCCCCCTGCCCCCCGCCCCGCTCCCCCCGCCCCGCTTTCCCCCGAGGCGCCCCGCTCCCCCCGCCCCGCTCCTCCCGCCCCGCTCCCCCGTCCCGCTCCCTACGCACCGCTCCCACCGCCCCGCTCCCCCCCACCCTGCTCACCCCCGCCCCGCTCCCTCCGGTCTGCTCCCCCCGCCCAGCTCCCCCCGCCTGCTCCCCCGCCCCGCTACCCCACCGCCCCACTCCCCCCCGTTTTGCTCCCCCCCGCCCCGCGCGCCCCCGCCTGCTCCCCGCCCCGCTACCCCACTGCCCCACTCCCCCCCGTTTTGCTCCCCCCCGCCCCGCGCGCCCCCGCCCCGCTCCCCCGCCCCGCTCCCCCCGCCCCGCTCCCCGCGACCCGTTCCCCCCGCCCCGCTCCCCCCCGTCCCGCTACCCGCGCCACTTTCCCCCCGCCCCGCTCCCCCCCACCCTGCTCAGCCCCTCCCGCTCCCCCCCGCCCCGCTCCCCCCCGGCCTGCTCCTCCCCGCCACACTCCCCCTGCCCCGCTCCGCCCCGCCCTGCTCCCCCCCATCCCACTCCCCCGCCCCCGCCTCCCCCCGCCCCGCCCCGCTCCCCCCGCTCTGCTCCTCCCGCCCCGCTCCCCCCGCTCTGCTCCCCCCACCCCGCTCCCCCCGCTCTGCTCCCCCGCTCTGCTCCCCTGCCCCACTCCCACCGCCCCGCTCCCACTGCTCTGCTCCCCCCAACCCGCTCCCCCCGCTCTGCTCACCCGCCCCGCTCCCCCCGCTCTGCTCCCCCTGCCCAGCTCCACCCGCCCGCTCCCCCGCCCCGCTACCCCCCCGCCCTGCTCTCCCGCCCCACTCCCCCCACCCCGCTCCCCCCGCCGCGCTCCCCCCTCCCGGGCCCACTCCCCCGCCCCACTCCCCCGCCCCGCTCCCCCGCCCCGTTCCCCCCCACCCCGCTTCCCCCGCTCCCCGCACACCGCCCCGCTCCCCCCGCCCCGCACGGCTCCACCTGCCCCGCTCCCCCGCCCCGCTCCCCCGCCCCGCTCCACACACCCCGCTTCCCCTTCCACCAGCCCCGCTCCCCCCCGCCCCGCTCCCCCCGGCCCACTCCCCCCACACCACCCCACTCCCCCCGCCCTTCTCCCCCCGCCCCGCTCCCCCTCCCCTTCCCACTCACCCCCACCCGCTCCCCCCGCCCCGCTCCCTCCCACCCGCTCCCACCCGCCCCGCTCCCCCCGCCCGGCTCCCCCGCCCCGCCCCACTCGCCCAGCCCCGCTCCCCTCCCGCCCGCTCCCCCCGCCCCGCACGGCTCCACCTGCCCCGCTGCCCCCAACCCGCTCCCCCGCCCCGCCCCGCTCCCCCAGCCCCGCTCCCCCCCCACCCACTCCCCCCGCCCCGCACGGCTCCACCTGCCCCGCTCCCCCCGCCCCGCTCCCCCGCCCCGCTCCACACGCCCCGCTTCCCCTTCCACCAGCCCCGCTCCCCCCGCCCCGCCCCACTCGCCCAGCCCCGCTCCCCTCCCGCCCGCTCCCCCCGCCCCGCACGGCTCCACCTGCCCCGCTGCCCCCACCCTGCTCCCCCCGCCCCGCTCCCCCCCCACCCACTCCCCCCCGCCCCGCACGGCTCCACCTGCCCGCTGCCCCCACCCCGCTCCCCCCGGCCCGCACGGCTCCACCTGCCCCGCTGCCCCCGCCCCGCTCCCCCCGACCCGCCCCACTCCCCCCCGTCCTGCTCCTCCCCGCCTCGCTCACCGCCCTGCTCCCCCCGCTTCCCCCCCGGCCCTGGCCCGTTCCCCCGCCCCGCTCCCACCGCCCCGCCCCGCTCCTGCCGCTCCCCCCACCCCCGCTCCCCCCGCCCTGCACCCCCCCGCCCCGCTCCCCCAGCTCCCCCCACCCTGCCCCACTCCCCCCCGCCCCACTCACCCGCCCCGCCCCGCTCGCACCGGCCCCGCCCCGCTCCCCCCACCCCGGTGCCCCCGCCCCACTCTCCCCCGCCCCGCTCCCCCGACCCACCCCACTCCCCCAGTCCCGCACCCCCGCTCCGCTCCCCACGCCCTGCTCCCCCCGCTCGCACCGGCCCCGCCCCGCTCCCCCCGACCCCGCCCCGCTCCCCCCGCTCCCCGACCCACCCCACTCCCCCAGTCCCGCACCCCCGCCCCGCTCCCCACGCCCTGCTCCCCCGCTCGCACCGGCCCCGCCCGCTCCCCCCATCTGCTCCCCAAGCCCCGCTACCCCCCATTCTGCTGCCACGCACCCCCGCTCCCCACACCCCGCCCCGCTCCCCACGCCCTGCTCCCCCCCGCCCCGTACCCCCGCCCCACCCCACTCCCCCCGCCCCACTCCCCCTGCCCCGCTCCCCCCGCCACACTCCCCCCCGCCCCACTCCCCCCCGCTTTGCTCCCCCCGCCCCGTGCCACCCGCCGCGCTCCCCCGCCCCGCTCCACCCACCGCGCCCCGCTGCCCCCCGCCCCGCTCCCCGCGCCCCACTCCCCCTGCCCCGCTCCCCCCGCCACACTCCCCCCGCCCCACTCCCCCCCGCTTTGCTCCCCCCGCCCCGTGCCACCCCGCCGCGCTCCCCCCGCCCCGCTCCACCCACCGCGCCCCGCTGCCCCCCGCCCCGCTC
>NW_027251284.1:0-55101 GCF_044704955.1 Pristiophorus japonicus
TCTCCTCACTCTCCACCCTCTCCTCATTCTCCTCACTCTTCTTACTCTCCTCCCGCTCCTCACTCTCCTCACTCTCCTCACTCTCCTCACTCTCCTCCCATTCCTCACTCTCCTCACTCTCCGCCCTCTCATCACTCTCCTCCCTCTCCTCACACTATTCCCTCTCCTCACTCTTCTCACACTTCTCACACTCCTCATTCTTCTCACACACCTCCCTCTCCTCACTCTCCAACTCTCCTCCCTCTCCTCACTCTCCTCTAGCTCCTCCCTCTCTTCACTCTCCTCACTCTCCTCCCTCACCTCCATCACCTCCCTCTCCTCACTCTGCTCTCTTCTCTCACATTGCTCACTCTCCTCTCTCTCCTACCACACCTCACTCACCTCATTCTTCGCACTCTCCTCCCTCTCCTCACTCTCGTAACTCTCCTCAGTCGCTTTACTCGCCTCACTCTCCTCACTCTCCTCACTCTCCTCACTCTCCTCCTTCTCCTCACTCTCCCCATTCTTCTCACACTCCTCCCTCTCCTCACTCTCCAACTCTCCTCCCTCTCCTCACTCTCCTCTCGCTCCACCCTCTCCTCACTCTCCTCACTCTCCTCCCTCGCCTCCCTCACCTCCCTCTCCTCACTCTCCAACTCTCCTCCCTCTCCTCACTCTCCTCACATTCCTCACCCACCTCCCTCTCCTTACACACCTCACTCTCCTCAATCTCCTCAATCTCCTGACTCCCTCACTCGCCTCATTATCCTAACTCTTTTCTCTCTCCTCCCACTCCTCCCTATCCTCACTCTACCTCCCGCTCCTCCCTCTCCTCGCACTCCTCACCCTCATCCCTCTCCAGCCTCTCCTCACTCTCCTCACTCTCGTAACTCTCCTCAGTCGCTTCACTCGCCTCACTCTCCTCACTCTCCTCACTCTCCTCACTCTCCTCACACTCCTCCCTCTACTCACACACCTCATTCTACTCAATCTGTTCAATCCCCTGACTCCCCTCACTCGCCTCACTCTCCTCACTCTTCTCACTCTGCTCCCACTCCTCCCTATCCTCACTCTACCTCCCGCTCCTCCCTCTCCTCCCTCTCCTCACCCTCATCCCTTTCCAGCCTCTCCTCACTCTCCTCACTCTCCTCACACTCCTCCCACTTTTCCCTATCCTCACTCTCCTCTCGCTCCTCCCTCTCATCCCTCTACTCACTCTCCTCCATCTCCTCATTCTTCTCACTCTCCTTCATCTTCCCACTCTACTCACTCTCCTCACTGTCCTCCATCTCCTCCCTCTACACCATTCTTCACTCTCCTCCTTTCGTCACTCTGCGTTATCTCCTCAATCTCCTCACTCTCGTCCCTCTCCTCACTCGCCAAACTCGCCTCCCTCTCCTCACTCTCCTCACTCTCCTGACTCTCCTCCCTCACCTCGCTCTCCACACTCTCCTCAATCTACCCACTCTCCTCAATCTCCCCACTCTCCTCAATCTCCACCCGCTCCTCACTCTCCTCACTCACCTCACTCGCCTCACTCGCCTCACTCTCATCACTCTCATCACTCTCATCACTCTCATCACTCTCATCACTCTCCACCCTCTCCTCACTCTCCTCACTCTCCTCACTCTCCTCCCTCTCCTCACTCGCCTCACTCTACTCCCTCTCCTCTTCTACTGACTCTCCTCACTCTCCTCACTCTCCTCCCTCTCCTCACTCGCCTCACTCTACTCCTCTCCTCTTCTACTGACTCTCCTCACTCTCCTCACTCTCCTCAGTCACCTCACTCGCCTCACTCGCCTCACTCGCCTCATTCTCTTCATTCTCTTCTCTCTCTTCACTCTCCCCACTCTCCTCTCTCTCCAACCTCTCCTCCCTCTCCTCACTCTCCTCACTGTCCTCACTCTCCTCCCTCTCCTCAATCTCCTCACTCTCCTCTCACTCTGTTCACTCTCCTCTCTCTCCTCCCACACATCACTCTCCTCATTCTTCGCACTCTCCTCCCTCTCATCACTCCCGTAACTCTCCTCACTCTCCTCAGTCACTTCACTCGCCTTACTCTTCTCACTCTCCTCTCTCCTCTCACACTGCTAACACTCATCCCTCTCCTCACACACCTCACTCTGCTTATTATCTTCAATCTCCTCTCTCCCCTCATTTGCCTCACTCTCCTCACTATTCTCACTCTCCTCCCACTCCTCTCTATCCTCACTCTCCTCACTCTCCTCACTCTCCCCACTCTCCTCACTCTCCTCTCACTCCTCACTCTCCTCCTTCTCATCCCTCTCCACCCTCTCCTCACTCTCCTCACTCTCCAACCTTTCGTCATTCTCCTCACTCTTCTTACTCTCCTCCCGCTCCTCACTCTCCTCACTCCCCTCACTCTCCTCACTTTCCTCACTCTCCTCACTCTCCTCACTCTCCTCCCACTTCTCACTCTCCTCACTCTCCGCCCTCTCATCACTCTCCTCTCTCTCCTCCCTCTCCTCACACTCCTCCCTCTCCTCACTCTTCTCACTCTCCTCATTCTTCTCACACTCCTCCCTCTCCTCACTCTCCAACTCTCCTCACTCGCCTCACTCGCCTCACTCGCCTCACACGCCTCACTCACCTCACTCTCTTCACTCTCTTCTCTCTCTTCACTCTCCACCCTCTCCTCCCTCTCCTCACTCTCCTCACTCTCCCCCCTCTCCTCACTCTCCTCACTCTCCTCACACTCTCCTCTCACTCCTCACTCTCCTCCTTCTCCTCCCTCTCTCCTCCCTCTCATCACTCTCGTAACTCTCCTCACTCTCCTCAGTCACTTCACTCGCCTCACTCTCCTCACTCTCCTCTCTCCTCTCACTCTGCTCACCCTCCGCCCTCTCCTCACACACCTCACTCTGCTCAATATCTTCAATCTCCTATCTCCCCTCACTCGCCTCACTCTCCTCACTCTTCTCACTCTCCTCCCACTCCTCCCTATCCTCACTCTCCTCACTCTCCTCACTCTCCTCACACTCTCCTCTCACTCCTCACTCTCCTCCTTCTCCTCCCACTCTCCTCCCTCTCATCCCTCTCCCCACTCTCGAACCTCTCCTCATTATCCTCACTCTTCTTACTCTCCTCTCGCTCCTCATTCTCCTCACTCTCCTCACTCTCCTCACTCTCCGCCCTCTCCTCACTCTCCTCACTCTCCTCCCTCTCCTCACACTCCTCACTCTCCTCAATCTTATCACTCTCCTCATTCTTCACACACTCCTCCCTATCCTCACACTCCAACTCACCTCCCTCTCCTCAATCTCCTCTCGCTCCTCCCTCTCCACACTCTCCTCTCTCTCTTCACTCTCCTACCTCTCCTCCCTCACCTCCCTCTCCTCACTCTACTCAATCTCCTCTCTCCTCTCACTCTGCTCACTCTCCTCTCTCTCCTCCCACACCTCACTCACCTCATTCTTCGCACTCTCCTCCCTCTCCTCACTCTCGTTACTCTCCTCCCTCTCCTCTCTCTCCTCACTCTCCTCACTCTCCTCACTCTCCTCTCTCTCCTCTCTCTCCTCACTCTCCTCACTCTCCTCAGTCGCTTCACTCGCCCCACTCTCCTCACTCTCCTCACTCTCCTCCTTCTCCTCACTCTCCTCACTCTCCTCACTCTCCTCCCTCACCCCCCTCTCCTCACTCTCCTCTCTCCTCTCATTCTGCTCACTCTCCTCGCTCTCCTCCCATGCCTCACTCTCCTCATTCTTCGCACTCTCCTCCCTCTCCTCACTCTCGTAACTCTCCTCACTCTCCTCTCTCTCCTCACTCTCCTCACATTCCTCTCTCTCCTCACTCTCCTCACTCTCCTCAGTCGCTTATCTCGCCTCACTCTCCTCATTATCCTCACGCTCCTCACTCTCCTTACTCTCCTCTCCCTCCTCACTCTCCTCACTCTCCTCACACGCTCCTCTCACTCCTCACTCTCCTCCCACTCTCCTCCCACTCTCCACCCTCTCCTCCCTCTCCTCACTCTCCACCCTCTCCTCATTCTCCTCACTCTTCTTACTCTCCTCCCGCCCCTCACTCTCCTCACTCTCCTCACTCTCATCACTCTCCTCCCTCTCCTCACACTATTCCCTCTCCTCGTTCTTCTCACTCTTCTCACTCTCCTCATTCTTCTCACACTCCTCCCTCTCCTCACTCTCCAACTCTGCTCCCTCTCCTCACTCTCCTCTCGCTCCTCCCTCTCTTCACTCTCCTCACTCTCCTCCCTCACCTCCCTCACCTCCCTATCCTCACTCTCCTTTCTTCTCTCACTTTGCTCACTCTCCTCTCTCTCCTACCACACCTCACTCACCTCATTCTTCGCACTCTCCTCCCTCTCCTCACTCTCGTAACTCTCCTCAGTCGCTTCACTCGCCTCACTCTCCTCACTCTCCTCCTTCTCCTCACTCTCCCCATTCTTCTCACCCTCCTCCCTCTCCTCACTCTCCAACTCTCCTCACTCTCCTCACTCTCCTCTCGCTCCTGCCTCTCCTCACATTCCTCACGCTCCTCCCTCACCTCCCTCACCTCCCTCTCCTCACTCTCCAACTCTCCTCCCTCTCCTCACTCTCCTCACATTCCTCACCCTTCTCCCTCTCCTCACACACCTCACTCTCCTCAATCTCGTCAATCTCCTGACTACCCTCACTCGCCTCACTATCCTAACTCTTTTCACTCTTCTCCCACTCCTCCCTATCCTCACTCTACCTCCCGCTCCTCCCTCTCCTCCCACTCCTCACCCTCATCCCTCTCCAGCCTCTCCTCACTCTTCTCCCTCTACTCACTTGCCTCACTCTCCTCACTCTCCTCACTCTCCTCACACTCCTCCCAATTTTCCCTATCCTCACTCTCCTCTCGCTCCTCCCTCGCCTCCCTCTACTCACTCTCCTCCATCTCCTCATTCTTCTCACTCTCCTTCATCTCCCCACTCTACTCACTCTCCTCACTTTCATCCCTCTCCTCCCTCTACACCATTCTTCACTCTCCTCCTTTCGTCACTCTCCGCCATCTCCTCAATCTCCTCACTCTCGTCACTCTCATCTCTCACCTCACTCTCCTGACTCTCCTCCTTCATCTCCCTCACCACACTCTCCTCAGTCTCCTCAATCTCGCCACTCTCCTCAATCTCCACCCGCTCCTCACTCTCCACCCTCTTCTCACTCTCCTCACTCTCCTCACTCTCCTCACTCTGCTCACTCTCCTCTCACTCTGTTCACTCTCCTCTCTGTCCTTCCACACCTCCCTCTCCTCATTCTTCGCACTCTCATCCCTCTCATCACACTCGTATCTCTCCTCACTCTCCTCAGTCACTTCACGGCCTCACACTCCTCACTCTCCACTCACCTCTCACTCTGCTCAATATCTTCAATCTCCTTTCTCCCCTCACTCGCCTCACACTCCTCACTCTTCTCACTCTCCTCCCACTCCTCCCTATCCTCACTCTCATCACTCTCCTCACTCTCCTCACACTCTCCTCTCACTACTCACTCTTCTCCTTCTCCTGCCACACTCCTCCCTCTCCTCCTTCTCCTCACTCTCCAACCTCTCCTCATTCTCCTCACTCTTCTTACTCTCCTCCCGCTCCTCACTCTCCTCACTCTTCTCACTCTCCTCATTCTTCTCACACTCCTCCCTATCCTCACACTCCAACTAACCTCCCTCTCCTCACTCTCCTCTCGCTCCTCCCTCTCCTCTCTCTCCTCTCTCTCCTCACTCTCCTACCTCTCCTCCCTCATCTCCCTCTCCTCACTCTCCTCAATCTCCTCTCTCCTCTCACTCTGCTCACTCTCCTCCCACACCTCACTCACCTCATTCTTCGCACTCTCCTCCCTCTCCTCTCTCTGCTCACTCTCCTCACTCTCCCCACTCTCCTCACTCTCGTCACTCTCCGCACGCTCCTCACTCTTCTCCCTCTCCTCACATGCCTCACTCTCCTCACTCTCTTCCCACTCCTCACTCTCCTCTCTCTCCGCCCTGTCCTCACTCTCCTCCCACTCCTCACTCTCCTCTCTCTCCGCCCTCTCCTCACTCTCCTCACTCTCCTCCCTCTCCTCACTCTTCCCATTCTTCTCACACTCCTCCCTCTCCTCACTCTCCTCCCTCTCCGCCCTCTCCACCCTCTCCTCCCTCTCCTCACTCTCCTCACTCTCCTCAGTCACCTTACTCGCCTCACTCTCTTCATTCTTCGCACTCTCCTCCCTCTCCTCACTCTCGTAAAGCTCCTCACTCTCCTCACTCTCCTCCCTCTCCTCACTCTCCTCACTCTCCTCACTCTCCTCACTCTTCACCCTCTCCTCACTCTCCTCACTCTCCTCCCACTCCTCGCGCTCCTCGCACTCCTCCCTCTCCTCACTCTCCTCAATCTCCTCACTCTCCTCACTCCTCTCACTCTGCTCACTCTGCCCACCCTCCTCCCTCTCCTCAAACACCTCACTCTCCTCAAACGCTTCACTCTCCTGACTCCCCTCACTCGCCTCACTCTCCTCACTCTTCTCACACTCCTCCCACTCCTCCCTATCTTCACTCTCCTCCCGCTCCTCCCTCTCCTCACTCTCATCCTTCTCCAGCCTCTCCGCACACTCCTACCACTTTTCCCTGTCCTCACTCTCCTCTCGCTCCTCCCTCTCCTCCCTCTCCTCACTCTTCTCTATCTCCTCATTCTTCTCACTCTCCTACCTCTCCCCACTCTACTCACTCTCCTCACTTTCCTCCCTCTCCTCACACTCCTCCCTCTACACCATTCTTCACTCTCCTCCTCTCGTCACTCTCCGCCATCTCCTGAATATCCTCACTCTCGTCACTCTCCTCACTCTCCTCACTCTCCTCACTCTCCTGACTGACCTCCCTATCCTCAATCTCCTCAATCTCCGCACTCTCGTCACTCTACACCTGCTCGTCCCTCTCCTCAATCTCCTCACTCTCCTCCCTCTCCTCACTCTGTTAACTCTGCTCGCTCTCCTCACTTTCCTCACTCTCCTCTCTCTCCTCACTCTCCTCACTCTCCTCACTCTCCTCACTCGCATCACTCGCATCACTCGCATCACTCTCCTCACTCTCCTCACTCGCCTCACTCGCCTCACTCGCCTCACTCGCCTCACTCTACTCCCTCTCCTCGTCTACTGACTCTCCTCACTCTCCTCACTCTCCACCCTCTCCACCCTCTTCTCCCTCTCCTCACTCTCCTCACTCTCCTCCCTCTCCTCACTCTCCTCACTGTCCTCACTCGCCTCACTCGCCTCACTCGCCTCACTCGCCTCACTCTACTCCCTCTCCTCGTCTACTGACTCTCCTCACTCTCCTCCCTCTCCGCCCTCTCCCCCCTCTCCGCCCTCTCATCACTCTGCTTCCTCTGCTCACACTCCTCCCTCTCCTCACTCTTCTCACTCTCCTCATCTCCTCACTCTCCTAACTCTCCTCCCTGTCCTCACTCTCCTCTCGTTCCTCCCTCTCCTCAATCTCTTCTCTCTCCTCACTCTCCTCACTCTCCACACTCTCCTCACTCTTCTCAGTCGCCTCACTCGCCTGACTCTCTTCACTCTCTTCACTCTCTACACTCTCTACACTCTCCCCACTCTCCTCTCTCTCCACCCTCTCATCACTCGCCTCAGTCTCCTCCCTCTCCTCACACTCCTCCCTCTCCTCACACTTCTCACTCTCCTCATTCTTCTCACACTCCTCCCTCTCCTCAATCTCCAACTCTCCTCCCTCTCCTCACTCTTCTCTCGCTCCTCCCTTTCCTCACTCTCCTCTCTCTCCTCACTCTCCTCACTCTCCTCCCTCACCTCCCTCACCTCCCTCTCCTCACTCTCCTCTCACCTCTCACTCTGCTCAATCTCCTCTCTCTCTCCCACACCTCACTCACCTCATTCTTCGCACTCTCCTCCCTCTCCTCACTCTCGTAACTCTCCTCAGTCGCTTCACTCGCCTCACTTTCCTCACTCACCTCACTCTCCTCACTCTTCATTCTTCGCAATCTCCTCCCTCTCCTCACTCTCGTAACACTCGTCCCTCTCCTCACTCGCCAAACTCGCCTCACTCTCCTCACTCTCCTGACTCTCCTCCCTCACCTCCCTCTCCACACATTCCTCAATCTCTCCACTCTCCTCAATCTCCCCACTCTCCTCAATCTCCACCCGCTCCACACTCTCCTCACTCTCCTCACACTTTTCCCTATCCTCACTCTCCTCTCGCTCCTCCCTCTCCTCCCTCTACTCACTCTCCTCCATCTCCTCATTCTTCTCACTCTCCTTCATCTCCCCACTCTACTCACTCTCCTCACTTTCCTCCCACTCCTCCCTCTACACCATTCTTCACTCTCCTCCTTTCGTCACTCTCCGTCATCTCCTCAATCTCCTCACTCTCGTCCCTCTCCTCACTCGCCAAACACGCCTCACTCTCCTCACTCTCCTGACTCTCCTCCCTCACCTCCCTCTCCACACTTTCCTCAATCTCTCCACTCTCCTCAAACTCCCCACTCTCCTCAATCTCCACCCGCTCCACACTCTCCTCACTCTCCTCACTCGCCACACTCGCCTCACTCGCCTCACTCTCATCACTCTCATCACTCTCATCACTCTCATCACTCTCCACCCTCTCCTCACTCTCCTCACTCTCGTAACTCTCCTCAGTCGCTTCATTCGCCTCACTCTCCTCACTCTCCTCACTCTCCTCACTCTCCTCACTCTCCTCACTCTCCTCACCCTCCTCCCTCTACTCACACACCTCATTCTCCTCAATCTCTTCAATCTCCTGAATCCCCTCACTCGCCTCACTCTCCTCACTCTTCTCACTCTCCTCCCACTCCTCCCTATCCTCACTCTACCTCCCGCTCCTCCCTCTCCTCCCTCTCCTCACCCTCATCCCTCTCCAGCCTCTCCTCACTCTCCTCCCTCTCCTCACTTGCCTCACTCTCCTCACTCTCCTCACACTCCTCCCACTTTTCCCTATCCTCACTCCCCTCTCGCTCCTCCATCTCCTCCCTCTACTCACTCTCCTCCATCTCCTCATTCTTCTCACTCTCCTTCATCTCCCCACTCTACTCACTCTCCTCACTTTCCTCCCTCTCCTCCCTCTACACCATTCTACACTCTCCTCCATTCGTCACTCTCCGCCTTCTCCTCAATCTCCTCACTCTCGTCCCTCTCCTCACTCGCCAAACTCGCCTCACTCTCCTGACTCTCCTCCCTCACCTCCCTCTCCACACTCTCCTCAATCTCCCCACTCTCCTCAATCTCCCCGCTCTCCTCAATCTCCACCCGCTCCTCACTCAGCTCACTCGCCTCACTCGCCTCACTCGCCTCACTCTCATCACTCTCATCACTCTCATCACTCTCATCACTCTCCACCCTCTCCTCACTCTCCTCCCTCTCCTCACTCGCCTCACTCTACTCCCTCTCCTCGTCTACTGACTCTCCTCACTCTCCTCACTCTCTACCCTCTCCTCACTCTCCTCACTCTCCTCCCGCTCCTCACTCTCCTCACTCTCCTAACTCGCCTTACTCGCCTCTCTCTCCTCACTCTCCTCACTCTCCTCACTCTCCTCCCACTCCTCACTCTCCTCACTCTCCTCCCTCTCTGCCCTCTCATGACTCTCATGACTCTCCTCCCTCTCCTCACTCTCCTCACTCTCCTCACTCTCCACAGTCGCATCACTCGCCTCACTCGCCTCACTCGCCTCACTCTCTTCACTCTCTTCTCTCTCTTCAGTCTCCCGACTCTCCTCTCTCTCCAACGTCTACTCCCTATCCTCACTCTCCTCACTCTCCTCACTCTCCTCCCTCTCCTCATTCTCCTCACTCTCCTCTCACTCTGTTCACTCTCCTCTCTCTCCTCCCACACCTCACTCTCCTCATTCTTCGCACTCCCCTCCCTCTCATCACTCTCATAACTCTCCTCACTCTCCTCAGGCACTTCACTCGCCTCACTCTCCTCACTCTCCTCTCTCCTCTCACTCTGCTCACCCTCATCCCTCTCCTCACACACCTCACTCTGCTTAATATCTTCAAGCTCCTTTCACCCCTCACTTGACTCACTCTCCTCACTCTTCTCACTCTCCTCCCACTCCTCTCTATCCTCACTCTCCTCAGTCTCCTCACTCTCCTCACTCTCCTCCCACTCCTTTCTCTCCTCACTCTCCTCCCTCTCTGCCCTCTCATGACTCTCATGACTCTCCTCCCTCTCATCACTCTCCTCACTCTCCTCACTCTCCTCCCTCTCCTCATTCTCCTCACTCTCCTCTCACTCTGTTCACTCTCCTCTCTCTCCTCCCACACCTCACTCTCCTCATTCTTCGCACTCCCCTCCCTCTCATCACTCTCATAACTCTCCTCACTCTCCTCAGTCACTTCACTCGCCTCACTCTCCTCACTCTCCTCTCACTCTGCTCACTCTCAACCCTCTCCTCACATACCTCACTCTGCTTAATATCTTCAATCTCCTTTCACACCTCACTTGACTCACTCTCCTCACTCTTCTCACTCACCTCCCACTCCTCTCTATCCTCACTCTCCTCATTCTCCTCACACTCCTCACACTCTCCTCTCACTCCTCACTCTCCTCCTTCTCATCCCTCTCCACCCTCTCCTTACTCTCCTCACCCTCCAACCTCTCCTCATTCTCCTCACTCTTCTTACTCTCCTCCCGCTCCTCACTCTCCTCACACTCCTCACTCTCCTCACTCTACTCACTCTCCTCACTCTCCTCACTCTCCTCCCACTCCTCACTCTCCTCACTCCCCGCCCTCTCATCACTCTCCTCTCTCTCCTCCCTCTCCTCACACTCCTCCCTCTCCTCACTCTTCTCACTCCCCTCATTCGTCTCACACTCCTCCCTCTCCTCACTCTCCAACTCTCCTCACTAGACTCACTCGCCTCACTCGCCTCACTCGCCTCACTCTCTTCACTCTCCACCCTCTCCTCCCTCTCTTCACTCTCCTCACTCTCCTCCCTCTCCTCACTCTCCTCACACTCCTCACTCTCCTCTCACTCTGTTCACTCTCCTCTCTCTCCTCCCACACCTCACTCTCCTCATTCTTCGCACTCTCCTCCCTCTCATCACTCTCGTAACTCTCCTCACTCTCCGATATCACTTCACTCGCCTCACTCTCCTCACTCTCCTCTCTCCTCTCACTCTGCTCACCCTCCTCCCTCTCCTCACACACCTCACTCTGCTCAATATCTTCAATCTCCTATCTCCCCTCACTTGCCTCACTCTCCTCACTCTTCTCACTCTCCTTCCACTCCTCCCTATCCTCACTCTCCTCACTCTCCTCACTCTCCTCACACTCTCCTCTCACTCCTCACTCTCCTCCTTCTACTCCCACTCTCCTCCCTCTCCTCCCGCTCCTCACTCTCCAACCTCTCCTCATTATCCTCACTCTTCTTACTCTCCTCCCGCTCCTCATTCTCCTCACTCTCCTCACTCTCCTCACTCTCCTCACTCTCCGCCCTCTCCTCACTCTCCTCACTCTACTCCCTCTCCTCACACTCATCCCTCTCCTCACTCTTCTCACTCTCCTCATTCTTCTCGCACTCCTCCCTATCCTCACACTCCAACTCACCTCCCTCTCCTCACTCTCCTCTCGCTCCTCCCTCTCCTCACTCTCCTCTCTCTCCTCACTCTCCGACCTCTCCTCACTCTCCTCAATCTCCTCTCTCCTCTCACTCTGCTCACTCTCCTCTCTCTCCACCCACACCTCACTCATCTCATTCTTCGCACTCTCCTCCCTCTCCTCACTCTCGTAACTCTCCTCCCTCTCCTCTCTCTCCTCACTCTCCTCACTCTCCTCACTCCCCTCTCTCTCCTCTCTCTCCTCACTCTCCTCACTCTCCTCAGTCGCTTCACTCGCCCCACTCTCCTCACTCTCCTCTCTCTCCTCCTTCTCCTCACTCTCCTCACTCTCCTCACTCTCCTCACTCTCCTCCCTCACCTCCCTCTCCTCACTCTCCTCTCTCCTCTCACTCTGCTCACTCTCCTCGCTCTCCTCCCATGCCGCACTCTCCTCATTCTTCGCACTCTCCTACCTCTCCTCACTCTAGTAACTCTCCTCCCTCTCATCTCTCTCCTCACTCTCCTCACACTCCTCTCTCTCTTCACTCTCCTCACTCTTCTCAGTCGCTTCTCTCGCCTCACTCTCCTCACTATCCTCACTCTCCTCACTCTCCTTACTCTCCTACCTCTCCTCACTCTCCTCACTCTCCTCACACGCTCCTCTCAATCCTCACTCTCCTCCCACTCTCCTCCCTCTCCTCCCTCTCCTCACTCTCCACACTCTCCTCATTCTCCTCACTCTTCTTACTCTCCTCTCGCTCCTCCCTCTCCTCCCTCTACTCACTCTCCTCCATCTCCTCATTCTTCTCACTCTCCTTCATCTCCCCACTCTACTCACTCTCCTCACTTTCATCCCTCTCCTCCCTCTACACCATTCTTCACTCTCCTCCTTTCGTCACTCTCCGCCATCTCCTCAATCTCCTCACTCTCGTCACTCTCCTCACTCACCTCACTCTCCTGACTCTCCTCCTTCATCTCCCTCTCCACACTCTCCTCAGTCTCCTCAATCTCGCCACTCTCCTCAATCTCCACCTGCTCCTCCCTCTCCACCCTCTTCTCACTCTCCTCACTCTCCTCACTCTGCTCACTCTCCTCTCACTCTGTTCACTCTCCTCTCTGTCCTCCCACACCTCCCTCTCCTCATTCTTCGCACTCTCCTCCCTCTCATCACTCTCGTATCTCTCCTCACTCTCCTCAGTCACTTCACTCGCCTCACTCTCCTCACTCTCCACTCACCTCTCACTCTGCTCAATATCTTCAATCTCCTTTCTCCCCTCACTCGCCTCACACTCCTCACTCTTCTCACTCTCCTCCCACTCCTCCCTATCCTCACTCTCATCACTCTCCTCACTCTCCTCACACTCTCCTCTCACTCCTCACTCTTCTCCTTCTCCTGCCACACTCCTCCCTCTCCTCCTTCTCCTCACTCTCCAACCTCTCCTCATTCTCCTCACTCTTCTTACTCTCCTCCCGCTCCTCACTCTCCTCACTCTTCTCACTCTCCTCATTCTTCTCACACTCCTCCCTATCCTCACTCTCCAACTAACCTCCCTCTCCTCACTCTCCTCTCGCTCCTCCCTCTCCTCTCTCCCCTCTCTCTCCTCACTCTCCTACCTCTCCTCCATCACCTCCCTCTCCTCACTCTCCTCAATCTCCTCTCTCCTCTCACTCTGATCACTCTCCTCCCACACCTCACTCACCTCATTCTTCGCACTCTCCTCCCTCTCCTCACTCTGCTCACTCTCCTCACTCTCCCCACTCTCCTCACTCTCGTCACTCTCCGCACGCTCCTCACTCTTCTCCCTCTCCTCACATGCCTCACTCTCCTCACTCTCTTCCCACTCCTCACTCTCCTCTCTCTCCGCCCTGTCCTCACTCTCCTCCCACTCCTCACTCTCCTCTCTCTCCGCCCTCTCCTCACTCTCCTCACTCTCCTCCCTCTCCTCACTCTTCCCATTTTTCTCACACTCCTCCCTCTCCTCACTCTCCTCCCTCTCCGCCCTCCCCACCCTCTCCTCCCTCTCCTCACTCTCCTCACTCTCCTCAGTCACCTTACTCGCCTCACTCTCTTCATTCTTCGCACTCTCCTCCCTCTCCTCACTCTCGTAAAGCTCCTCACTCTCCTCACTCTCCTCCCTCTCCTCACTCTCCTCACTCTCCTCACTCTCCGCACTCTCCTCACTCTTCACCCTCTCCTCACTCTCCTCACTCTCCTCCCACTCCTCGCGCTCCTCGCACTCCTCCCTCTCCTCACTCTCCTCAATCTCCTCACTCTCCTCACTCCTCTCACTCTGCTCACTCTGCCCACACTCCTCCCTCTCCTCAAACACCTCACTCTCCTCAAACGCTTCACTCTCCTGACTCCCCTCACTCGCCTCACTCTCCTCACTCTTCTCACACTCCTCCCACTCCTCCCTATCTTCACTCTCCTCCCGCTCCTCCCTCTCCTCACTCTCATCCTTCTCCAGCCTCTCCTCACACTCCTACCACTTTTCCCTATCCTCACTCTCCTCTCGCTCCTCCCTCTCCTCCCTCTCCTCACTCTTCTCTATCTCCTCATTCTTCTCACTCTCCTACCTCTCCCCACTCTACTCACTCTCCTCACTTTCCTGCCTCTCCTCACACTCCTCCCTCTACACCATTCTTCACACTCCTCCTCTCGTCACACTCCGCCATCTCCTGAATATCCTCACTCTCGCCAAACTCTCCTCACTCTCCTGACTGACCTCCCTATCCTCAATCTTCTCAATCTCCGAACTCTCGTCACTCTACACCCGCTCGTCCCTCTCCTCAATCTCCTCACTCTCCTCCGTCTCCTCACTCTATTAACTCTGCTCGCTCTCCTCAATTTCCTCACTCTCCTCTCTCTCCTCACTCTCCTCACTCTCCTCACTCTCCTCACTCGCATCACTTGCATCACTCGCATCACTCTCCTCACTCTCCTCACTCGCCTCACTCACCTCACTCGCCTCACTCGCCTCACTCTACTCCCTCTCCTCGTCTACTGACTCTCCTCACTCTCCTCACTCTCCACCCTCTCCACCCTCACCTCCCTCTCCTCACTCTCCTCACTGTCCTCACTCTCCTCCCTCTCCGCCCTCTCCCCCCTCTCCGCCCTCTCATCACTCTGCTTCCTCTGCTCACACTCCTCCCTCTCCTCACTCTTCTCACTCTCCTCATCTTCTCACTCTCCTAACTCTCCTCCCTGTCCTCACTCTCCTCTCGCTCCTCCCTCTCCTCAATCTCCTCTCTCTCCTCACTCTCCTCACTCTCCTCACTCTCCTCACTCTCCTCAGTCGCCTCACTCGCCTCACTCTCTTCACTCTCTTCACTCTCTACACTCTCTACACTCTCCCCACTCTCCTCTCTCTCCACCTCTCATCACTCGCCTCAGTCTCCTCCATCTCCTCACACTCCTCCCTCTCCTCACACTTCTCACTCTCCTCATTCTTCTCACACTCCTCCCTCTCCTCAATCTCCAACTCTCCTCCCTCTCCTCACTCTTCTCTCGCTCCACCCTTTCCTCACTCTCCTCTCTCTCCTCACTCTCCTCACTCTCCTCCCTCACCTCCCTCACCTCCCTCTCCTCACTCTCCTCTCTCCTCTCACTCTGCTCAATCTCCTCTCTCTCCTCCCACACCTCACTCACCTCATTCTTCGCACTCTCCTCCCTCTCCTCACTCTCGTAACTCTCCTCAGTCGCTTCACTCGCCTCACTTTCCTCACTCACCTCACTCTCCTCACTCTTCATTCTTCGCACTCTCCTCCCTCTCCTCACTCTCGTAACACTCCTCCCTCTCCTCACTCTCCTCCCGCTCCTCCCTCTCCTCCCTCTCCTCACTCTCATCCCTCTCCTGACTCTCCTGAATCCCCTGACTCTCCTCACTCTCCTCCCACTCCTCCCTCGCCTCACTCTAATCACTCTCATCAATCGCATTACTCTCCTCACAATCCTCCCTCTTCTGACACTCCTCCCTCTCCTCGCTCTTCTCACTCTCCTCATTTTTCTCACACTCCTCCCTCTCCTCACTCTCCTAAATCTCCTCCCTCTCCTCACTTTCCTCTCGCTCTTCCCTCTCCTCACTCTCCTCCCTCACCTCCCTCTCCTCCCTCTCCTCACTCTCCTCTCTCCTCTCACTCTGCTCACTCTCCTCTCTCTCCTCCCACGCCTCACTCTCCTCATTCTTCGCACTCTCCTCCCTCTCCTCACTCTCGTAACTCTCCTCCCTCTCCTCTCTCTCCTCACTCTCCTCACTCTCCTCTCTCTCCTCACTCTCCTCACTCTCCTCAGTCGCTTCTCTCGCCTCACTCTCCTCACTATCCTTACTCTCCTCACTGTCCTTACCCTCCTCACTCTCCTCTCTCTCCTCACTCTCCTTTCACTCTCCTCTCACTCCGCACTCTGCTCCTTCAACTCCCACTCTCCTCCCTTTCCTCCCTCTCATAGAAACATAGAAACATCGAAAATAGGTGCAGGAGCAGGCCATTCAGCCCTTCTAGCCTGCACCGCCATTCAATGAGTTCATGGCTGAACATGAAACTTCAGTACCCCCTTCCTGCTTTCTCGCCATAACCCTTGATCCCCCGAGTAGTAAGGACTTCATCTAACTCCATTTTGAATATATTTAGTGAATTGGCCTCAACTACTTTCTGTGGTAGAGAATTCCACAGGTTCACCACTCTCTGGGTGAAGAAGTTTCTCCTCATCTCGGTCCTAAATGGCTTTGCCCTTATCCTCAGACTGTGACCCCTGGTTCTGGACTTCCCCAACATTGGGAACATTCTTTCTGCATCTAACCTGTCTAAACCCGTCAGAATTTTAAACGTTTCTATGAGGTCCCCTCTCATTCTTCTGAACTCCAGTGAATACAAGCCCAGTTGATCCAATCTTTCTTGATAGGTCAGTCCCGCCATCCCGGGAATCAGTCTGGTGAACCTTCGCTGCACTCCCTCAATAGCAAGAATGTCCTTCCTCAAGTTAGGAGACCAGAACTGTACACAATACTCCAGGTGTGGCCTCACCAAGGCCCTGTACAACTGTAGCAACAACTCCCTGCCCCTGTATTCAAATCCCCTCGCTATGAAGGCCAACATGCCATTTGCTTTCTCAACCGCCTGCTGTACCTGCATGCCAACCTTCAATGACTGATGTACCATGACACCCAGGTCTCGTTGCACCTTCCCTTTTCCTAATCTGTCACCATTCAGATAATATTTTGTCTCTCTGTTTTTACCACCAAAGTGGATAACCTCACATTTATCCACATTATACTTCATCTGCCATGCATTTGCCCACTCACCTAACCTATCCAAGTCACTCTGCAGCCTAATAGCATCGTCCTCGCAGCTCACACTGCCACCCAACTTAGTATCATCCGCAAATTTGGAGATACTGCATTTAATCCCCTCGTCTAAATCATTAATGTACAATGTAAACAGCTGGGGCCCCAGCACAGAACCTTGCGGCACTCCACTAGTCACTGCCTGCCATTCTAAAAAGTACCCGTTTACTCCTACTCTTTGCTTCCTGTCTGACAACCAGTTCTCAATCCACGTCAGCACACTACCCCCAATCCCATGTGCTTTAACTTTGCACATTAATCTCTTGTGTGGGACCTTGTCGAAAGCCTTCTGAAAGTCCAAATATACCACATCAACTGGTTCTCCTTTGTCCACTTTACTGGAAACATCCTCAAAAAATTCCAGAAGATTTGTCAAGCATGATTTCCCTTTCACAAATCCATGCTGACTTGGACCTATCATGTCACCATTTTCCAGATGCACTGCTATGACATCCTTAATAATTGATTCCATCATTTTACCCACTACTGAGGTCAGGCTGACCGGTCTATAATTCCCTGTTTTCTCTCTCCCTCCTTTTTTAAAAAGTGGGGTTACATTGGCTACCCTCCACTCCAAAGGAACTGATCCAGAGTCAATGGAATGTCGGAAAATGACTGTCAATGCATCCGCTATTTCCAAGGCCACCTCCTTAAGTACTCTAGGATGCAGTCCATCAGGCCCTGGGGATTTATCGGCCTTCAATCCCATCAATTTCCCCAACACAATTTCCCGACTAATAAAGATTTCCCTCAGTTCCCCCTCCTTACTAGACCCTCTGACCCCTTTTATATCCTCACTCTCCTCCCGCTCCTCACTCTCCTCACTCTCCTCACTCTCCTCAGTCTCCTCACTCTCCTCCCACTCCTCACTCTCCTCACTCTCCTCACTCTCCGCCCTCTCATCACTCTCCTCATTCTCATCACTCTCCTCACACTCCTTCCTCTCCTCAATCTTCTCACTCTCCTCATTCTTCTCACACTCCTCCCTCTCTTCACTCTCCAACTCTCCTCCCTCTCCTCACTCTCCTCTCGCTCCTCCCTCTCCTCACTCTCCTCTCTCTCCTCACTCTCCTCACTATCCTCTCTCACCTCCCTCACCACCCTCTCCTCACTCTCCTCACTCTCCTCTCTCCTCTCACTGTGCTCACTCTCCTCTCTCTCCTCCCATACCTCACTCACCTCATTCTTCACACTCTCCTCCCTATCCTCACTCTCATAACTCTCCTCACTCTCCTGACTCTGCTCACTCTCCTCACTCTCCTCACTCTCCTCACTCTCCTCAGTCACTTCAGTCGCCTCACTCTCCTCACTCTCCTCACTCTCCTCACTCTCCTCCTTCTCCTCACTCTCCTCATTCTCCTCCCTCACCGCCCTCTCCTCACTCTCCTCTCTCCTCTCACTCTGCTCACTCTCCTCTCTCTCCTCACTCTTCTCACACTCCTCAGTCGCTTCTCCCGCCTCACTCGCCTCACTATCCTCACTCTCCTCACTTTCCTTACTCTCCTCCCTCTCCTCACTCTCCTCACACTCTCCTCTCACTCCTGACTCTCCTCCTTCTCCTCCCACTCTCCTCCCTCTCCTCCCTCCCCTCACTCTCCTCACTCTCCACCCTCTCCTCTTTCTCCTCACTCTTCTTACTCTCCTCCCGCTCCTCACTCTCCTCACTCTCCTCCCACTACTCACTCTCCTCACTCTCCGCTCTCTCATCACTCTCCTCACTCGCCTCGCTCTCCTCACACTCCTCCCTCTCCTCACTCTTCTCACTCTCCTCATTCTTCTCACACTCCTCACTCTCCTCAATCTCCAACTCTCCTCCCTCTCCTCACTCTCCTCTCGCTCCTCCCTCGCCTCACTCTCCTCTCTCTCCTCACTCTCCTCACTCTCCTCCCTCACATCCCTCACCGCCCTCTTCTCACTCTCCTCTCTCCTCTCACTCGTCTCAATCTCCTCTCTCTCCTCCCACACCTCACTCACCTCATTCTTCGCACTCTCCTCCCTCTCCTCACTCTCGTAACTCTACTCAGTCGCTTCACTCTCCTCACTCTCCTCACTCGCCTCACTCTCCTCACTCTTCTCACTCTCCTCGCACTCCTCCCTATCCTCACTCTACCTCCCGCTCCTTCCTCTCCTCCCTCTGCTCACCCTCATCCCTCTCCAGCCTCTCCTCACTCTCCTCCCTCTACTCACTTGCCTCACTCTCCTCACTCTCCTCACACTCCTCACACTTTTCCCTATCCTTACTCTCCTCTCGCTCCTCCCTTTTCCTCCATGTACTCACTCTCCTCCATCTCCTCATTCTTCTCACACTCCTTCATCTCCCCACTCTACTCACTCTTCTCACTTTCCTCCCTCTCCTCCCTCTACACCATTCTTCACTCTCTCCTTTCGTCACTCTCCGTCATCTCCTCAATCTCCTCACTCTCGTCCCTCTCCTCACTCGCCAAACTCGCCTCCCTCTCCTCACTCTCCTGACTCTCCTCCCTCACCTCCCTCTCCACACTTTCCTCAATCTCTCCACTCTCCTCAATCTCCCCACTCTCCTCAATCTCCACCCGCTCCACACTCTCCTCACTCGCCTCACTCGCCTCACTCGCCTCACTCTCATCACTCTCATCACTCTCATCACTCTCATCACTTTCCACCCTCTCCTCACTCTCCTCACTCTCGTACCTCTCCTCAGTCGCTTCATTCGCCTCACTCTCCTCACTCTCCTCACTCTCCTCACTCTCCTCACTCTCCTCACCCACCTCCCTCTACTCACACACCTCATTCTCCTCAATCTCTTCAATCTCCTGAATCCCCTCACTCGCCTCACTCTCCTCACTCTTCTCACTCTCCTCCCACTCCTCCCTATCCTCACTCTACCTCCCGCTCCTCCCTCTCCTCCCTCTCCTCACCCTCATCCCTCTCCAGCCTCTCCTCACTCTCCTCCCTCTCCTCACTTGCCTCACTCTCCTCACTCTCCTCACACTCCTCCCACTTTTCCCTATCCTCACTCCCCTCTCGCTCCTCCCTCTCCTCCCTCTACTCACTCTCCTCCATCTCCTCATTCTTCTCACTCTCCTTCATCTCCCCACGCTCCTCACTCTCCTCACTTTCCTCCCTCTCCTCCCTCTACACCATTCTTCACTCTCCTCCTTGCGTCACTCTCCGTCATCTCCTCAATCTCCTCACTCTCGTCCCTCTCCTCACTCGCCAAACTCGCCTCACTCTCCTGACTCTCCTGACTCTCCTCCCTCACCTCCCTCTCCACACTTTCCTCAATCTCTCCACTCTCCTCAATCTCCCCACTCTCCTCAATCTCCACCCGCTCCACACTCTCCTCACTCTCCTCACTCGCCACACTCGCCTCACTCGCCTCACTCTCATCACTCTCATCACTCTCATCACTCTCATCACTCTCCACCCTCTCCTCACTCTCCTCACTCTCGTAACTCTCCTCAGTCGCTTCATTCGCCTCACTCTCCTCACTCTCCTCACTCTCCTCACTCTCCTCACTCTCCTCACCCTCCTCCCTCTACTCACACACCTCATTCTCCTCAATCTCTTCAATCTCCTGAATCCCCTCACTCGCCTCACTCTCCTCACTCTTCTCACTCTCCTCCCACTCCTCCCTATCCTCACTCTACCTCCCGCTCCTCCCTCTCCTCCCTCTCCTCACCCTCATCCCTCTCCAGCCTCTCCTCACTCTCCTCCCTCTCCTCACTTGCCTCACTCTCCTCACTCTCCTCACACTCCTCCCACTTTACCCTATCCTCACTCCCCTCTCGCTCCTCCCTCTCCTCCCTCTACTCACTCTCCTCCATCTCCTCATTCTTCTCACTCTTCTTCATCTCCCCACTTTACTCACTCTCCTCACTTTCCTCCCTCTCCTCCCTCTACACCATTCTACACTCTCCTCCATTCGTCACTCTCCGTCATCTCCTCAATCTCCTCACTCTCGTCCCTCTCCTCACTCGCCAAACTCGCCTCACTCTCCTGACTCTCCTCCCTCACCTCCCTCTCCACACTCTCCTCAATCTCCCCACTCTCCTCAATCTCCCCGCTCTCCTCAATCTCCACCCGCTCCTCACTCTCCTCACTCGCCTCACTCGCCTCACTCGCCTCACTCTCATCACTCTCATCACTCTCATCACTCTCATCACTCTCCACCCTCTCCTCACTCTCCTCCCTCTCCTCACTCGCCTCACTCTACTCCCTCTCCTCGTCTACTGACACTCCTCACTCTCTTCACTCTCTACCCTCTCCTCACTCTCCTCACTCTCCTCCCGCTCCTCACTCTCCTCACTCTCCTAACTCGCCTTACTCGCCTCTCTCTCCTCACTCTCCTCACTCTCCTCACTCTCCTCCCACTCCTCACTCTCCTCACTCTCCTCCCTCTCTGCCCTCTCATGACTCTCATGACTCTCCTCCCTCTCCTCACTCTCCTCACTCTCCTCACTCTCCTCACTCTCCACAGTCGCATTACTCGCCTCACTCGCCTCACTCGCCTCACTCTCTTCACTCACTTCTCTCTCTTCTCTCTCTTCAGTCTCCCGACTCTCCTCTCTCTCCAACGTCTACTCCCTATCCTCACTCTCCTCACTCTCCTCACTCTCCTCCCTCTCCTCATTCTCCTCACTCTCCTCTCACTCTGTTCACTCTCCTCTCTCTCCTCCCACACCTCACTCTCCTCATTCTTCGCACTCCCCTCCCTCTCATCACTCTCATAACTCTCCTCACTCTCCTCAGGCACTTCACTCGCCTCACTCTCCTCACTGTCCTCTCTCCTCTCACTCTGCTCACCCTCATCCCTCTCCTCACACACCTCACTCTGCTTAATATCTTCAATCTCCTTTCACCCCTCACTTGACTCACTCTCCTCACTCTTCTCACTCTCCTCCCACTCCTCTCTATCCTCACTCTCCTCACTCTCCTCACTCTCCTCACTCTCCTCCCACTCCTCACTCTCCTCACTCTCCTCCCTCTCTGCCCTCTCATGACTCTCATGACTCTCCTCCCTCTCATCACTCTCCTCACACTCCTCACTCTCCTCCCTCTCCTCATTCTCCTCACTCTCCTCTCACTCTGTTCACTCTCCTCTCTCTCCTCCCACACCTCACTCTCCTCATTCTTCGCACTCCCCTCCCTCTCATCACTCTCATAACTCTCCTCACTCTCCTCAGTCACTTCACTCGCCTCACTCTCCTCACTCTGCTCTCACTCTGCTCACTCTCAACCCTCTCCTCACATACCTTACTCTGCTTAATATCTTCAATCTCCTTTCACCCCTCACTTGACTCACTCTCCTCACTCTTCTCACTCACCTCCCACTCTTCTCTATCCTCACTCTCCTCATTCTCCTCACACTCCTCACACTCTCCTCTCACTCCTCACTCTCCTCCTTCTCATCCCTCTCCACCCTCTCCTTACTCTCCTCACTCTCCAACCTCTCCTCATTCTCCTCACTCTTCTTACTCTCCTCCCGCTCCTCACTCTCCTCACACTCCTCACTCTCCTCACTCTACTCACTCTCCTCACTCTCCTCACTCTCCTCCCACTCCTCACTCTCCTCACGCCCCGCCCTCTCATCACTCTCCTCTCTCTCCTCCCTCTCATCACACTCCTCCCTCTCCTCACTCTTCTCACTCCCCTCATTCGTCTCACACTCCTCCCTCTCCTCACTCTCCAACTCTCCTCACTCGACTCACTCGCCTCACTCGCCTCACTCGCCTCACTCTCTTCACTCTCCACCCTCTCCTCCCTCTCCTCACTCTCCTCACTCTCCTCCCTCTCCTCACTCTCCTCACACTCCTCACTCTCCTCTCACTCTGTTCACTCTCCTCTCTCTCCTCCCACACCTCACTCTCCTCATTCTTCGCACTCTCCTCCCCTCTCTTCACTCTCGTAACTCTCCTCACTCTCCTATATCACTTCACTCGCCTCACTCTCCTCACTCTCCTCTCTCCTCTCACTCTGCTCACCCTCCTCCCTCTCCTCACACACCTCACTCTGCTCAATATCTTCAATCTCCTATCTCCCCTCACTCGCCTCACTCTCCTCACTCTCCTCACTCTCCTCACACTCTCCTCTCACTCCTCACTCTCCTCCTTCTCCTCCCACTCTCCTCCCTCTCCTCCCGCTCCTCACTCTCCAACCTCTCCTCATTATCCTCACTCTTCTTACTCTCCTCCCGCTCCTCATTCTCCTCACTCTCCTCACTCTCCTCACTCTCCTCACTCTCCGCCCTCTCCTCACTCTCCTCACTCTACTCCCTCTCCTCACACTCCTCCCTCTCCTCACTCTTCTCACTCTCCTCATTCTTCTCGCACTCCTCCCTATCCTCACACTCCAACTCACCTCCCTCTCCTCACTCTCCTCTCGCTCCTCCCTCTCCTCACTCTCCTCTCTCTCCTCACTCTCCGACCTCTCCTCACTCTCCTCAATCTCCTCTCTACTCTCACTCTGCTCACTCTCCTCTCTCTAAACCCACACCTCACTCACCTCATTCTTCGCACTCTCCTCCCTCTCCTCACTCTCGTAACTCTCCTCCCTCTCCTCTCTCTCCTCACTCTCCTCACTCTCCTCACTCCCCTCTCTCTCCTCTCTCTCCTCACTCTCCTCACTCTCCTCAGTCGCTTCACTCGCCCCACTCTCCTCACTCTCCTCTCTCTCCTCCTTCTCCTCACTCTCCTCACTCTCCTCACTCTCCTGCCTCACCTCCCTCTCCTCACTCTCCTCTCTCCTCTCACTCTGCTCACTCTCCTCGCTCTCCTCCCATGCCGCACTCTCCTCATTCTTCGCACTCTCCTACCTCTCCTCACTCTAGTAACTCTCCTCCCTCTCATCTCTCTCCTCACTCTCCTCACACTCCTCTCTCTCTTCACTCTCCTCACTCTTCTCAGTCGCTTCTCTCGCCTCACTCTCCTCACTATCCTCACTCTCCTCACTCTCCTTACTCTCCTACCTCTCCTCACTCTCCTCACTCTCCTCACACGCTCCTCTCAATCCTCACTCTCCTCCCACTCTCCTCCCTCTCCTCCCTCTCCTCACTCTCCACACTCTCCTCATTTTCCTCACTCTTCTTACTCTCCTCTCGCTCCTCCCTCTCCTCCCTCTACTCACTCTCCTCCATCTCCTCATTCTTCTCACTCTCCTTCATCTCCCCACTCTACTCGCTCTCCTCACTTTCATCCCTCTCCTCCCTCTACACCATTCTTCACTCTCCTCCTTTCGTCACTCTCCGCCATCTCCTCAATCTCCTCACTCTCGTCACTCTCCTCACTCACCTCACTCTCCTGACTCTCCTCCTTCATCTCCCTCTCCACACTCTCCTCAGTCTCCTCAATCTCGCCACTCTCCTCAATCTCCACCCGCTCCTCCCTCTCCACCCTCTTCTCACTCTCCTCACTCTCCTCACTCTCCTCACTCTGCTCACTCTCCTCTCACTCTGCTCACTCTCCTCTCTGTCCTCCCACACCTCCCTCTCCTCATTCTTCGCACTCTCCTCCCTCTCATCACTCTCGTATCTCTCCTCACTCTCCTCAGTCACTTCACTCGCCTCACTCTCCTCACTCTCCACTCACCTCTCACTCTGCTCAATATCTTCAATCTCCTTTCTCCCCTTACTCGCCTCACACTCCTCACACTTCTCACTCTCCTCCCACTCCTCCCTATCCTCACTCTCATCACTCTCCTCACTCTCCTCACACTCTCCTCTCACTCCTCACTCTTCTCCTTCTCCTGCCACACTCCTCCCTCTCCTCCTTCTCCTCACTCTCCAACCTCTCCTCATTCTCCTCACTCTTCTTACTCTCCTCCCGCTCCTCACTCTCCTCACTCTTCTCACTCTCCTCATTCTTCTCACACTCCTCCCTATCCTCACTCTCCAACTAACCTCCCTCTCCTCACTCTCCTCTCGCTCCTCCCTCTCCTCTCTCTCCTCTCTCTCCTCACTCTCCTACCTCTCCTCAATCACCACCCTCTCCTCACTCTCCTCAATCTCCTCTCTCCTCTCACTCTGATCACTCTCCTCCCACACCTCACTCACCTCATTCTTCGCACTCTCCTCCCTCTCCTCACTCTGCTCACTCTCCTCACTCTCCCCACTCTCCTCACTCTCGTCACTCTCCGCACGCTCCTCACTCTTCTCCCTCTCCTCACATGCCTCACTCTCCTCACTCTCTTCCCACTCCTCACTCTCCTCTCTCTCCGCCCTGTCCTCACTCTCCTCCCACTCCTCACTCTCCTCTCTCTCCGCCCTCTCCTCACTCTCCTCACTCTCCTCCCTCTCCTCACTCTTCCCATTTTTCTCACACTCCTCCCTCTCCTCACTCTCCACCCTCTCCGCCCTCTCCACCCTCTCCTCCCTCTCCTCACTCTCCTCACTCTCCTCAGTCACCTTACTCGCCTCACTTTCTTCATTCTTCGCACTCTCCTCCCTCTCCTCACTCTCGTAAAGCTCCTCACTCTCCTCACTCTCCTCCCTCTCCTCACTCTCCTCACTCTCCTCACTCTCCGCACTCTCCTCACTCTTCACCCTCTCCTCACTCTCCTCACTCTCCTCCCACTCCTCGCGCTCCTCGCACTCCTCCCTCTCCTCACTCTCCTCAATCTCCTCACTCTCCTCACTCCTCTCACTCTGCTCACTCTGCCCACCCTCCTCCCTCTCCTCAAACACCTCACTCTCCTCAAACGCTTCACTCTCCTGACTCCCCTCACTCGCCTCACTCTCCTCACTCTTCTCACACTCCTCCCACTCCTCCCTATCTTCACTCTCCTCCCGCTCCTCCCTCTCCTCACTCTCATCCTTCTCCAGCCTCTCCTCACACTCCTACCACTTTTCCCTATCCTCACTCTCCTCTCGCTCCTCCCTCTCCTCCCTCTCCTCACTCTTCTCTATCTCCTCATTCTTCTCACTCTCCTACCTCTCCGCACTCTACTCATTCTCCTCACTTTCCTGCCTCTCCTCACACTCCTCCCTCTACACCATTCTTCACACTCCTCCTCTCGTCACACTCCGCCATCTCCTGAATATCCTCACTCTCGTCACTCTCCTCACTCGCCAAACTCTCCTCACTCTCCTGACTGACCTCCCTATCCTCAATCTCCTCAATCTCCGCACTCTCGTCACTCTACACCCGCTCGTCCCTCTCCTCAATCTCCTCACTCTCCTCCCTCTCCTCACTCTATTAACTCTGCTCGCTCTCCAAACTTTCCTCACTCTCCTCTCTCTCCTCACTCTCCTCACTCTCCTCACTCTCCTCACTCGCATCACTCGCATCACTCGCATCACTCTCCTCACTCTCCTCACTCGCCTCACTCACCTCACTCGCCTCACTCGCCTCACTCTACTCCCTCTCCTCGTCTACTGACTCTCCTCACTCTCCTCACTCTCCACCCTCTCCACCCTCTCCTCCCTCTCCTCACTCTCCTCACTCTCCTCCCTCTCCTCACTCTCCTCACTGTCCTCACTCTCCTCCCTCTCCGCCCTCTCCCCCCTCTCCGCCCTCTCATCACTCTGCTTCCTCTGCTCACACTCCTCCCTCTCCTCACTCTTCTCACTCTCCTCATCTCCTCACTCTCCTAACTCTCCTCCCTGTCCTCACTCTCCTCTCGCTCCTCCCTCTCCTCAATCTCCTCTCTCTCCTCACTCTCCTCACTCTCCTCACTCTCCTCACTCTCCTCAGTCGCCTCACTCGCCTCACTCTCTTCACTCTCTTCACTCTCTACACTCTCTACACTCTCCCCACTCTCCTCTCTCTCCACCCTCTCACACTCGCCTCAGTCTCCTCCCTCTCCTCACACTCCTCCCTCTCCTCACACTTCTCACTCTCCTCATTCTTCTCACACTCCTCCCTCTCCTCAATCTCCAACTCTCCTCCCTCTCCTCACTCTTCTCTCGCTCCACCCTTTCCTCACTCTCCTCTCTCTCCTCACTCCCCTCACTCTCCTCCCTCACCTCCCTCACCTCCCTCTCCTCACTCTCCTCTCTCCTCTCACTCTGCTCAATCTCCTCTCTCTCCTCCCACACCTCACTCACCTCATTCTTCGCACTCTCCTCCCTCTCCTCACTCTCGTAACTCTCCTCAGTCGCTTCACTCGCCTCACTTTCCTCACTCACCTCACTCTCCTCACTCTTCATTCTTCGCACTCTCCTCCCTCTCCTCACTCTCGTAACACTCCTCCCTCAACTCACTCTCCTCCCGCTCCTCCCTCTCCTCCCTCTCCTCACTCTCATCCCTCTCCTGACTCTCCCGAATCCCCTGACTCTCCTCACTCTCCTCCCACTCCTCCCTCGCCTCACTCTAATCACTCTCATCAATCGCATTACTCTCCTCACAATCCTCCCTCTTCTGACACTCCTCCCTCTCCTCGCTCTTCTCACTCTCCTCATTTTTCTCACACTCCTCCCTCTCCTCACTCTCCTAAATCTCCTCCCTCTCCTCACTTTCCTCTCGCTCTTCCCTCTCCTCAATCTCCTTCCTCATCTCCCTCTCCTCCCTCTCCTCACTCTCCTCTCTCCTCTCACTCTGCTCACTCTCCTCTCTCTCCTCCCACGCCTCACTCTCCTCATTCTTCGCACTCTCCTCCCTCTCCTCACTCTCGTAACTCTCCTCCCTCTCCTCTCTCTCCTCACTCTCCTCACTCTCCTCTCTCTCCTCACTCTCCTCACTCTCCTCAGTCGCTTCTCTCGCCTCACTCTCCTCACTATCCTTACTCTCCTCACTGTCCTTACCCTCCTCACTCTCCTCTCTCTCCTCACTCTCCTTTCACTCTCCTCTCACTCCGCACTCTGCTCCTTCAACTCCCACTCTCCTCCCTTTCCTCCCTCTCATAGAAACATAGAAACATCGAAAATAGGTGCAGGAGCAGGCCATTCAGCCCTTCTAGCCTGCACCGCCATTCAATGAGTTCATGGCTGAACATGAAACTTCAGTACCCCCTTCCTGCTTTCTCGCCATAACCCTTGATCCCCCGAGTAGTAAGGACTTCATCTAACTCCATTTTGAATATATTTAGTGAATTGGCCTCAACTACTTTCTGTGGTAGAGAATTCCACAGGTTCACCACTCTCTGGGTGAAGAAGTTTCTCCTCATCTCGGTCCTAAATGGCTTTGCCCTTATCCTCAGACTGTGACCCCTGGTTCTGGACTTCCCCAACATTGGGAACATTCTTTCTGCATCTAACCTGTCTAAACCCGTCAGAATTTTAAACGTTTCTATGAGGTCCCCTCTCATTCTTCTGAACTCCAGTGAATACAAGCCCAGTTGATCCAATCTTTCTTGATAGGTCAGTCCCGCCATCCCGGGAATCAGTCTGGTGAACCTTCGCTGCACTCCCTCAATAGCAAGAATGTCCTTCCTCAAGTTAGGAGACCAGAACTGTACACAATACTCCAGGTGTGGCCTCACCAAGGCCCTGTACAACTGTAGCAACAACTCCCTGCCCCTGTATTCAAATCCCCTCGCTATGAAGGCCAACATGCCATTTGCTTTCTCAACCGCCTGCTGTACCTGCATGCCAACCTTCAATGACTGATGTACCATGACACCCAGGTCTCGTTGCACCTTCCCTTTTCCTAATCTGTCACCATTCAGATAATATTTTGTCTCTCTGTTTTTACCACCAAAGTGGATAACCTCACATTTATCCACATTATACTTCATCTACCATGCATTTGCCCACTCACCTAACCTATCCAAGTCACTCTGCAGCCTAATAGCATCGTCCTCGCAGCTCACACTGCCACCCAACTTAGTATCATCCGCAAATTTGGAGATACTGCATTTAATCCCCTCGTCTAAATCATTAATGTACAATGTAAACAGCTGGGGCCCCAGCACAGAACCTTGCGGCACTCCACTAGTCACTGCCTGCCATTCTAAAAAGTACCCGTTTACTCCTACTCTTTGCTTCCTGTCTGACAACCAGTTCTCAATCCACGTCAGCACACGACCCCCAATCCCATGTGCTTTAACTTTGCACATTAATCTCTTGTGTGGGACCTTGTCGAAAGCCTTCTGAAAGTCCAAATATACCACATCAACTGGTTCTCCTTTGTCCACTTTACTGGAAACATCCTCAAAAAATTCCAGAAGATTTGTCAAGCATGATTTCCCTTTCACAAATCCATGCTGACTTGGACCTATCATGTCACCATTTTCCAGATGCACTGCTATGACATCCTTAATAATTGATTCCATCATTTTACCCACTACTGAGGTCAGGCTGACCGGTCTATAATTCCCTGTTTTCTCTCTCCCTCCTTTTTTAAAAAGTGGGGTTACATTGGCTACCCTCCACTCCAAAGGAACTGATCCAGAGTCAATGGAATGTCGGAAAATGACTGTCAATGCATCCGCTAGTTCCAAGGCCACCTCCTTAAGTACTCTAGGATGCAGTCCATCAGGCCCTGGGGATTTATCGGCCTTCAATCCCATCAATTTCCCCAACACAATTTCCCGACTAATAAAGATTTCCCTCAGTTCCCCCTCCTTACTAGACCCTCTGACCCCTTTTATATCCTCACTCTCCTCCCGCTCCTCACTCTCCTCACTCTCCTCACTCTCCTCAGTCTCCTCACTCTCCTCCCACTCCTCACTCTCCTCACTCTCCTCACTCTCCGCCCTCTCATCACTCTCCTCATTCTCATCACTCTCCTCACACTCCTTCCTCTCCTCAATCTTCTCACTCTCCTCATTCTTCTCACACTCCTCCCTCTCTTCACTCTCCAACTCTCCTCCCTCTCCTCACTCTCCTCTCGCTCCTCCCTCTCCTCACTCTCCTCTCTCTCCTCACTCTCCTCACTATCTTCTCTCACCTCCCTCACCTCCCTCTCCTCACTCTCCTCACTCTCCTCTCACTGTGCTCCCTCTCCTCTCTTTCCTCCCACACCTCACTCACCTCATTCTTCACACTCTCCTCCCTATCCTCACTCTCATAACTCTCCTCACTCGCCTGACTCTGCTCACTCTCCTCACTCTCCTCACTCTCCTCACTCTCCTCAGTCACTTCAGTCGCCTCACTCTCCTCACTCTCCTCACTCTCCTCACTCTCCTCCTTCTCCTCACTCTCCTCATTCTCCTCCCTCACCACCCTCTCCTCAATCTCCTCTCTCCTCTCACTCTGCTCACTCTCCTCTCTCTCCTCACTCTTCTCACACTCCTCAGTCGCTTCTCCCGCCTCACTCGCCTCACTATCCTCACTCTCCTCACTTTCCTTACTCTCCTCCCTCTCCTCACTCTCCTCACACTAGCCTCTCACTCCTGACTCTCCTCCTTCTCCTCCCACTCTCCTCCCTCTCCTCCCTCCCCTCACTCTCCTCACTCTCCACCCTCTCCTCTTTCTCCTCACTCTTCTTACTCTCCTCCCGCTCCTCACTCTCCTCACTCTCCTCCCACTACTCACTCTCCTCACTCTCCGCTCTCTCATCACTCTCCTCACTCGCCTCGCTCTCCTCACACTCCTCCCTCTCCTCACTCTTCTCACTCTCCCCATTCTTCTCACACTCCTCACTCTCCTCAATCTCCAACTCTCCTCCCTCTCCTCACTCTCCTCTCGCTCCTCCCTCGCCTCACTCTCCTCTCTCTCCTCACTCTCCTCACTCTCCTCCCTCACATCCCTCACCTCCCTCTACTCACTCTCCTCTCTCCTCTCACTCGTCTCAATCTCCTCTCTCTCCTCCCACACCTCACTCACCTCATTCTTCGCACTCTCCTCCCTCTCCTCACACTCGTAACTCTCCTCAGTCGCTTCACTCGCCTCACTCTCCTCACTCGCCTCACTCTCCTCACTCTTCTCACTCTCCTCGCACTCCTCCCTATCCGCACTCTACCTCCCGCTCCTTCCTCTCCTCCCTCTGCTCACCCTCATCCCTCTCCAGCCTCTCCTCACTCTCCTCCCTCTACTCACTTGCCTCACTCTCCTCACTCTCCTCACACTCCTCCCACTTTTCCCTATCCTCACTCTCCTCTCGCTCCTCCCTTTTCCTCCCTGTACTCACTCTCCTCCATCTCCTCATTCTTCTCACACTCCTTCATCTCCCCACTCTAATCACTCTCCTCACTTTCCTCCCTCTCCTCCCTCTACACCATTCTTCACTCTCTCCTTTCGTCACTCTCCGTCATCTCCTCAATCTCCTCACTCTCGTCCCTCTCCTCACTCGCCAAACTCGCCTCCCTCTCCTCACTCTCCTGACTCTCCTCCCTCACCTCCCTCTCCACACTTTCCTCAATCTCTCCACTCTCCTCAATCTCCCCACTCTCCTCAATCTCCACCCGCTCCACACTCTCCTCACTCGCCTCACTCGCCTCACTCTCATCACTCTCATCACTCTCATCACTCTCATCACTCTCCACCCTCTCCTCACTCTCCTCACTCTCGTAACTCTCCTCAGTCGCTTCATTCGCCTCACGCTCCTCACTCTCCTCACTCTCCTCACTCTCGTCACTCTCCTCACTCTCCTCCCTCTACTCACATACCTCATTCTCCTCAATCTCTTCAATCTCCTGAATCCCCTCACTCGCCTCACTCTCCTCACTCTTCTCACTCTCCTTCCACTCCTCCCTATCCTCACTCTACCTCCCGCTCCTCTCTCTCCTCCCTCTCCTCACCCTCATCCCTCTCCAGCCTCTCCTCACTCTCCTCCCTCTCCTCACTTGCCTCACTCTCCTCACTCTCCTCACACTCCTCACACTTTTCCCTATCCTCACTCCCCTCTCGCTCCTCCCTCTCCTCCCTCTACTCACTCTCCACCATCTCCTCATTCTTCTCACTCTCCTTCATCTCCCCACTCTCCTCACTCTCCTCACTTTCCTCCCTCTCCTCCCTCTACAGCATTCTTCACTCTCCTCCTTTCGTCACTCTCCGTCATCTCCTCAATCTCCTCACTCTCGTCCCTCTCCTCACTCGCAAAACTCGCCTCACTCTCCTCACTCTCCTGACTCTCCTCCCTCACCTCCCTCTCCACACTTTCCTCAATCTCTCCACTCTCCTCAATCTCCCCACTCTCCTCAATCTCCACCCGCTCCACACTCTCCTCACTCTCCTCACTCGCCACACTCGCCTCACTCGCCTCACTCTCATCACTCTCATCACTCTCATCACTCTCATCACTCTCCACCCTCTCCTCACTCTCCTCACTCTCGTAACTCTCCTCAGTCGCTTCATTCGCCTCACTCTCCTCACTCTCCTCACTCTCCTCACTCTCCTCACTCTCCTCACCCTCCTCCCTCTACTCACACACCTCATTCTCCTCAATCTCTTCAATCTCCTGAATCCCCTCACTCGCCTCACTCTCCTCACTCTTCTCACTCTCCTCCCACTCCTCCCTATCCTCACTCTACCTCCCGCTCCTCCCTCTCCTCCCTCTCCTCACCCTCATCCCTCTCCAGCCTCTCCTCACTCTCCTCCCTCTCCTCACTTGCCTCACTCTCCTCACTCTCCTCACACTCCTCCCACTTTTCCCTATCCTCACTCCCCTCTCGCTCCTCCCTCTCCTCCCTCTACTCACTCTCCTCCATCTCCTCATTCTTCTCACTCTCCTTCATCTCCCCACTCTACTCACTCTTCTCACTTTCCTCCCTCTCCTCCCTCTACACCATTCTACACTCCCCTCCATTCGTCACTCTCCGTCATCTCCTCAATCTCCTCACTCTCGTCCCTCTCCTCACTCGCCAAACTCGCCTCACTCTCCTGACTCTCCTCCCTCACCTCCCTCTCCACACTCTCCTCAATCTCCCCACTCTCCTCAATCTCCCCGCTCTCCTCAATCTCCACCCGCTCCTCACTCTCCTCACTCGCCTCACTCTCATCACTCTCATCACTCTCATCACTCTCATCACTCTCCACCCTCTCCTCACTCTCCTCCCTCTCCTCACTCGCCTCACTCTACTCCCTCTCCTCGTCTACTGACTCTCCTCACTCTCCTCACTCTCTACCCTCTCCTCACTCTCCTCACTCTCCTCCCGCTCCTCACTCTCCTCACTCTCCTAACTCGCCTTACTCGCCTCTCTCTCCTCACTCTCCTCACTCTCCTCACTCTCCTCCCACTCCTCACTCTCCTCACTCTCCTCCCTCTCTGCCCTCTCATGACTCTCATGACTCTCCTCCCTCTCCTCACTCTCCTCACTCTCCTCACTCTCCTCACTCTCCTCAGTCGCCTCACTCGCCTCACTCGCCTCACTCGCCTCACTCTCTTCACTCTCTTCTCTCTCTTCACTCTCCCGACTCTCCTCTCTCTCCAACGTCTACTCCCTATCCTCACTCTCCTCACTCTCCTCACTCTCCTCCCTCTCCTCATTCTCCTCAGTCTCCTCTCACTCTGTTCACTCTCCTCTCTCTCCTCCCACACCTCACTCTCCTCATTCTTCGCACTCCCCTCCCTCTCATCACTCTCATAACTCTCCTCACTCTCCTCAGTCACTTCACTCGCCTCACTCTCCTCACTCTCCTCTCTCCTCTCACTCTGCTCACCCTCATCCCTCTCCTCACACACCTCACTCTGCTTAATATCTTCAATCTCCTTTCACCCCTCACTTGAATCACTCTCCTCACTCTTCTCACTCTCCTCCCACTCCTCTCTATCCTCACTCTCCTCACTCTCCTCACTCTCCTCACTCTCCTCACTCTCCTCCCACTCCTCACTCTCCTCACTCTCCTCCCTCTCTGCCCTCTCATGACTCTCATGACTCTCCTCCCTCTCATCACTCTCCTCACTCTCCTCACTTTCCTCCCTCTCCTCATTCTCCTCACTCTCCTCTCACTCTGTTCACTCTCCTCTCTCTCCTCCCACACCTCACTCTCCTCATTCTTCGCACTCCCCTCCCTCTCATCACTCTCATAACTCTCCTCACTCTCCTCAGTCACTTCACTCGCCTCACTCTCCTCACTCTCCTCTCTCCTCCCACTATGCTCACCCTCATCCCTCTCCTCACACACCTCACTCTGCTTAATATCTTCAATCTCCTTTCACCCCTCAATTGACTCACTCTCCTCACTCTTCTCACTCTCCTCCCACTCCTCTCTATCCTCACTCTCCTCACTCTCCTCACTCTCCTCACTCTCCTCCCACTCCTCACTCTCCTCACTCTCCTCACTCTCCGACCTCTCCTCACTCTCCTCAATCTCCTCTCTCCTCTCACTCTGCTCACTCTCCTCTCTCTCCACCCACACCTCACTCAACTCATTCTTCGCACTCTCCTCCCTCTCCTCACTCTCGTAACTCTCCTCCCTCTCCTCTCTCTCCTCACTCTCCTCACTCTCCTCACTCTCCTCTCTCTCCTCTCTCTCCTCACTCTCCTCACTCTCCTCAGTCGCTTCACTCGCCCCACTCTCCTCACTCTCCTCTCTCTCCTCCTTCTCCTCACTCTCCTCACTCTCCTCACTCTCCTCCCTCACCTCCCTCTCCTCACTCTCCTCTCTCCTCTCACTCTGCTCACTCTCCTCGCTCTCCTCCCATGCCGCACTCTCCTCATTCTTCGCACTCTCCTCCCTCTCCTCACTCTAGTAACTCTCCTCCCTCTCATCTCTCTCCTCACTCTCCTCACACTCCTCTCTCTCTTCACTCTCCTCACTCTTCTCAGTCGCTTCTCTCGCCTCACTCTCCTCACTATCCTCACTCTCCTCACTCTCCTTACTCTCCTACCTCTCCTCACTCTCCTCACTCTCCTCACACGCTCCTCTCACTCCTCACTCTCCTCCCACTCTCCTCCCTCTCCTCCCTCTCCTCACTCTCCACACTCTCCTCATTCTCCTCACTCTTCTTACTCTCCTCACGCTCCTCACTCTCCTCACTCTCCTCACTCTCCTCACTCTCCTCCCACTCCTCCCACTCCTCACTCTCCTCACTCTCCGCCCTCTCATCACTCTCCTCCCTCTCCTCACACTATTCCCTCTCCTTACTCTTCTCACTCTTCTCACTCTCCTCATTCTTCTCACACTCCTCCCTCTCCTCATTCTCCATATCTCCTCCTTCTCTCCTCACTCGACTCTCGCTCCTCCCTCCCTTCACTCTCCTAACTCTCCTCCCTCACCTCCCTCACCTCCCTCTCCTCACTCTCCTCTCTTCTCTCACTTTGCTCACTCTCCTCTCTCTCCTACCACACCTCACTCACCTCATTCTTCCCACTCTCCTCCCTCTCCTCACACTCGTAACGCTCATCAGTCGCTTCACTCGCCTCACTCTCCTCACTCTCCTCACTCTCCTCCTTCTCCTCACTCTCCCCATTCTTCTCACTCTCCACCCTCTCCTCACTCTACTAACTCTCCTCGCTCTCCTCACTCTCCTCACTCTCCGTCTCTCCTCACTCTCCTCACTCGCATCACTCGCATCACTCGCATCACTCTCCTCACTCGCCTCACTCGCCTCACTCTACTCCCTCTTCTCGTCTACTGACTCGCCTCACTCTCCTCACTCTCCTCACTCTCCTCATTCTCCTCACTCTCCTAACTCTCCTCCCTGTCCTCACTCTCCTCTCGCTCATCTCTCTCCTCACTCTCCTCTCACTCTGCTCACTCTCCTCTCTCTCCTCCCACACCTCACTCTCCTCATTCTTCGCACTCTCCTCCCTCTCCTCACTCTCGTAACTCTCCTCACTCTCCTCAGTCGCTTCACTCGCCTCACTCTCCTCACTATCCTCACTCTCCTCACTCTCCTCACTCTCCTCACTCTCCTCACTCTCCTCTCTCCTCTGACTCTGCTCACCCTCCTCCCTCTCCTCACACACATCACTCTCCTCAATCTCCTATTTCCCCTCACTCACATAACTCTCCTCCCTCTCCTCACTCTCATCCCTCTCCTGACTCTCCTCACTCTCCTGACAAACCTCCCTCTTCTCAATCTCCTCAATCTTCCCACTCTCGTCACTCTCCACCCGCTCGTCCCTCTCCTCACTCTCCTCCCTCTCCTCACTCTACTAACTGTCCTCGCTCTCCTCACTCTCCTCACTCTCCTCACTCCCATCTCTCTTCTCTCTCGCATCACTCGCATCACTCTCCTCCCTCTCCTCACTCTCCTCACTCGCGTCACTCTACTCCCTCTCCTCGTCTACTGACTCTCCTCACTCTCCTCACTCTCCTCACTCTTCACCCTCTCCACCCTTTCCTCCATCTCCTCAGTCTGCTTACTCTCCTTACTCTCCTCACTCTCCGCCCTCTCCGCCCTCTCATCACGCTCATCACTCTCATCAGTCTCCTTCCTCTGCTCACACTCCTCCCTCTCAACACTCTTCGCACTCTCCTCATTCTCCTCACTCTCCTAACTCTCCTCCCTGTCTTCACTCTCCTCTCACTCCTCACTCTCCTCACTCTCCTCACTCTCCTCACTCGCCTCTCTCGCCTCACTCGCCTCAGTCTCCTCACTCGCCTCACTCGCTTCACTCTCCCCACTCTCCTCTCTCTCCACCCTCTCCTCACTCTCCTCCCTCACCTCTCTCTCCTCACTCTCCTCTCACTCTCCTCACTCTCCTCTCTCTCCTCCCACACCTCACTCTCCTCATTCTTCGCACTCTCCTCCCTCTCCTCACTCTCGTAACTCTCCTCACTCTCCTCAGTCGCTTCACTCACCTCACTCTCCTCACTATCCTCACTCTCCTAACTCTCCTCACTCTCCTCCCTCTCCTCACTCTCCTCCCTCTCCTCTCACTCCTCCTTCTCCTCCCACTCCTCGCTCTCCTCCCTCTCCTCACTCTCCTCACTCTCCTCACTCTCCTCACACTCCTCACTCTCCTCTCTCCTCTCACTCTGCTCACCCTCCTCCCTCTCCTCACCCACATCACTCTCCTCAATCTCCTATCTCGCCTCACTCACCTCACTCTCCTCACTCTTCTCACTCTCATCCCACTCCTCCCTATCCTCAATCTCCTCCCGCTCCTGCCTCTCCACCCTCTCCTCACTCTCATCCCTCTCCTGACTCTCCTCACTCTCCTGACACTCCTCACTCTACTCCCACTCCTCCCTCTACTCACTCTCCTCACTCTCATCACTCTCATCACTCTCCTCACACTCATACCTCTCCTGACTCTCCTCCCTCTCCTCACTCTTCTCACTCTCCTAATTTTTCTCACACTCCTCCCTCTCCTCACTCGCCTAACTCTCCTCCCTCTCCTCACTCTCCTCTCTCTCCTCACTCTCCTCCCTCACCTCCCTCTCCTCACTCTGCTCTCTCCTCCCTCTCTGCTCACTCTCCTCTCTCTCCTCCCACGCCTCACTCTCCTCATTCTTCGCACTCTCCTCCCTCTCCTCACTCTCGTAACTCTCCTCCCTCTCCTCTCTTTCCTCACTCTCCTCACTCTCCTCTCTCTCCTCACTCTCCTCACTCTCCTCAGTCGCTTCTCTCGCCTCACTCTCCTCACTATCCTCACTCTCCTCACTCTCCTTACTCTCCTCCCTCTCCTCACTCTCCTCACACTCTCCTCTCACTCCTGACTCTCCTCCTTCTCCTCCCACTCTCCTCCCTCTCCTCCCTCTCCTCACTCTGCTCACTTTCCAAACTCTCCTCATTCTCCTCACTCTTCTTACTCTCATCCCGCTCCTCACTCTCCTCACTCTCCTCACTCTACTCACTCTCCTCCCACTCCTCACTCTCCTCACTCTCCGCGCTCTCAGCACCCTCCTCACTCTCCACCCTCTCCTCACACTCCTCCCTCTCCTCACTCCTCTCACACTCCTCATTCTTCTCACTCTCCTCACTCTACTCCCTCTCCTCCCTCACCTCCCTCACCTCCCTCGCCTCACTCTCCTCACTCTCCTCTCTCCTCTCACTCTGCTCAATCTCCTCTCTCTCCTCCCACACCTCACTCATATCATTCTTCGCAATCTCCTCCCTCTCCTCACACTCGTAACTTTCCTCCCTCTCCTATCTCTCCTCATTCTCCTCTCTCTCCTCACTCTCCTCACTCTCCTCACTCTTCACCCTCTCCACCCTTTCCTCCATCTCCTCAGTCTGCTTACTCTCCTCACTCTCCTCACTCTCCGCCCTCTCCGCACTCTCATCACGCTCATCACTCTCATCACTCTCCTTCCTCTGCTCACACTCCTCCCTCTCCACACTCTTCGCACTCTCCTCATTCTCCTCACTTTCCTAACTCTCCTCCCTGTCCTCACTCTCCTCTCACTCCTCACTCTCCTCACTCTCCTCACTCTCCTCACTCGCCTCACTCGCATCACTCGCCTCAGTCTCCTCACTCGCCTCACTCGCTTCACTCTCCCCACTCTCCTCTCTCTCCACCCTCTCCTCACTCTCCTCCCTCACCTCTCTCTCCTCACTCTCCTCTCACTCTCCTCACTCTCCTCTCTCTCCTCCCACACCTCACTCTCCTCATTCTTCGCACTCTCCTCCCTCTCCTCACTCTCGTAACTCTCCTCACTCTCCTCAGTCGCTTCACTCACCTCACTCTCCTCACTATCCTCACTCTCCTAACTCTCGTCACTCTCCTCCCTCTCCTCACTCTCCTCCCTCTCCTCTCACTCCTCCTTCTCCTCCCACTCCTCGCTCTCCTCCCTCTCCTCACTCTCCTCACTCTCCTCACTCTCCTCACACTCCTCACTCTCCTCTCTCCTCTCACTCTGCTCACCCTCCTCCCTCTCCTCACCCACATCACTCTCCTCAATCTCCTATCTCGCCTCACTCACCTCACTCTCCTCACTCTTCTCACTCTCATCCCACTCCTCCCTATCCTCACTCTCCTCCCGCTCCTGCCTCTCCACCCTCTCCTCACTCTCATCCCTCTCCTGACTCTCCTCACTCTCCTGACACTCCTCACTCTACTCCCACTCCTCCCTCTACTCACTCTCCTCACTCTCATCACTCTCATCACTCTCCTCACACTCATACCTCTCCTGACTCTCCTCCCTCTCCTCACTCTTCTCACTCACCTAATTTTTCTCACACTCCTCCCTCTCCTCACTCGCCTAACTCTCCTCCCTCTCCTCACTCTCCTCTCTCTCCTCACTCTCCTCCCTCACCTCCCTCTCCTCACTCTGCACTCTCCTCTCACTCTGCTCACTCTCCTCTCTCTCCTCCCACGCCTCACTCTCCTCATTCTTCGCACTCTCCTCCCTCTCCTCACTCTCGTAACTCTCCTCCCTCTCCTCTCTCTCCTCACTCTCCTCACTCTCCTCTCTCTCCTCACTCTCCTCACTCTCCTCAGTCGCTTCTCTCGCCTCACTCTCCTCACAATCCTCACTCTCCTCACTCTCCTTACTCTCCTCCCTCTCCTCACTCTCCTCACACTCTCCTCTCACTCCTGACTCTCCTCCTTCTCCTCCGACTCTCCTCCCTCTCCTCCCTCTCCTCACTCTGCTCACTTTCCAAACTCTCCTCATTCTCCTCACTCTTCTTACTCTCATCCCGCTCCTCACTCTCCTCACTCTCCTCACTCTCCTCACTCTCCTCCCACTCCTCACTCTCCTCACTCTCCGCGCTCTCAGCACCCTCCTCACTCTCCACCCTCTCCTCACACTCCTCCCTCTCCTCACTCTTCTCACACTCCTCATTCTTCTCACTCTCCTCACTCTACTCCCTCTCCTCCCTCACCTCCCTCACCTCCCTCGCCTCACTCTCCTCACTCTCCTCTCTCCTCTCACTCTGCTCAATCTCCTCTCTCTCCTCCCACACCTCACTCATATCATTCTTCGCAATCTCCTCACTCTCCTCACTCTCCTTACTCTCCTCCCTCTCCTCACTTTCCTCACTCTTCTCACACTCTCCTCTCACTCCTCACTCTCCTTCTCCTCCCGCTCTCTTCCCTCTCCTCACTCTCCTCACTCTCCACCCTCTCCTTACTCTCCGCCCTCTCATCACTCTCCTCACACTCCTCCCTCTCCTCACACTCTATCTCTCCTCCCTCTCCTCACTCTCCTCTCGCTCCTCCCTCTCCTCCCTCTCTTCCCTCTCCTCACTCTCCTCACACAGCTCCCTCACCTCCATCACCTCCCTTTCCTCACTCTCATCTCTCCTCTCACTCTGCTCACTCTCCTCACTTTCCTCACTCTCCTCACTCTCGTCACTCTCCTCTCTCTCCTCCTACTCCTCACTCTCCTTACTCTCCGCCCTCTCATCACTCTCCTCACACTCCTCCCTCTCCTCACTCTCCAACTCTCATCCCTCTCCTCACTCTCCTCTCGCTCCTCCCTCTCCTCCCTCTCCTCCCTCTCCTCACTCTCCTCAATCTCCTCCCTCACCTCCCTCATCTCCCTCTCCTCACTCTCCTCTCTCCTCTCACTCTGCTCACTCTCCTCCCTCTCCTCACTCTCGTAACTCTTGTCACTCTCCTCCCTCTCCTCCCTCTGCACTCTCTCCTCACTCTCCTCTCTCTCCTCACTCTCCTCACTCTCCTCTGTCGCTTCTCTCGCCTCACACTCCTCACTATTCTCACACTCCTCACTCTCCTTACTCTCCTCCCTCTCCTCACCCTCCTCACTCTCCTCTCAATCTCCTCTCACTCCTCACTCTCCTCCTTCTCCTCCCACTCTCCTCCCTCTCCTCACTCTCCACACTCACCTCACTCTCCTCACTTTCCGCACTCTCATCACTCTCCTCACTCTCCTCCCTCTCCTCACACTCCTCCCTCGCCTCACTCTCCTCACTCTTCTCACTCTCCTCCCACTCCTACCTATCGTCACTCTCCTCCTGCACCTCCCTCTCCTCCCTCTCATCCCTCTCGAGCCTCTCCTCACTCTCCGCACTCTCCTCACTATCCTCACCCTCCTCCCACTTTTCGCCTACCCTCACTCTCCTCTCGCTCCTCACTCTCCTCCCTCTCCTCATTGTCCTCAATCTTCTCATTCTTCACACTCTCCTCTCTCTCCATCCTCTCCTCACCCTCCTCACTTTTCTCCCTCTCCTCACACTCCTCCCTCTACAACATTCTTCACTCTCCTCCTCTGGTCACTCTCCGCCATCTACTCAATCTCCTCACTCTCGTCACCCGCCTCACTCTCCTTACTCGCCAAACTCGCCTCACTCTCCTCACTCTCCTCACTCTCCTCACTCGCCTCACTCTCCTCACTCTCCTCAATCTCCTCACTCTCCTCCCTCTCCTCACTCTCCTCACTCTGCTCCCTCACCTCCCTAACCTCCCTCTCCTCACTCTCCTCTCTCCTCTCACTCTGCTCACTCTCCTCACTTTCCTCACTCTGCTCACTCTCCTCACTCTCCTCACTCTCCTCCTACTCCTCACACTCCTTACTCTCCGCCCTCTCATCACTCTCCTCACACTCCTCCCTCTCCTCACTCTCCAACTCTCATCCATCTCCTCACTCTCCTCTCGCTCCTCCCTCTCCTCGCTCTCCTCCCTCTCCTCACTCTCCTCACTCTCCTCCCTCACCTCCCTCACCTCCCTCTCCTCACTCTCCTCTCTCCTCTCACTCTGCTCACTCTCCTCCCTCTCCTCACTCTCGTAACTCTTGTCACTCTCCTCCCTCTCCTCCCTCTGCTCTCTCTCCTCACTCTCCTCTCTCTCCTCACTCTCCTCACTCTCCTCAATCGCTTCTCTCGCCTCACAATCCTCACTATTCTCACTCTCCTCACTCTCCTTACTCTCCTCCCTCTCCTCACCCTCCTCACTCTCCTCTCAATCTCCTCTCACTCCTCACTCTCCTCCTTCTCCTCCCACTCTCCTCCCTCTCCTCCCTCTCCTCACTCTCCACACTCTCCTCACTCTCCTCACTCTCCGCCCTCTCATCACTCTCCTCCCACTCCTCCCTATCGTCACTCTCCTCCTGCACATCCCTCTCCTCCCTCTCATCCCACTCATCCCTCTCCAGCCTCTCCTCACTCTCCGCACTCTCCTCACTATCCTCACCTCCTCCCACTTTTCGCCTACCCTCACTCTCCTCTCGCTCCTCACTCTCCTCCCTCTCCTCATTGTCCTCAATCTACTCATTCTTCACACTCTCCTCCCTCTCCCCACTCTCCTCACCCTCCTCACTTTCCTCCCTCTCCTCACACTCCTCCCTCTACACCATTCTTCACTCTCCTCCTCTCGTCACTCTCCGCCATCTACTCAATCTCCTCACTCTCGTCACGCGCCTCACTCTCCTCACTCGCCAAACTCGCCTCACTCTCCTCACTCTCCTCACTCTCCTCACTCTCCTCACTCTCCGCACGCTCCTCACTCTTCTACCTCTCCTCACATTCCTCACTCTCCTCACTCTCCTCCCACTCCTCACTCTCCTCACTCTCCTCATTCGCCTCACTCTCCTCACTCTCCTCACTCTCCTCACTCTCCTCACTCTCCTCCTCTCCTCCAACTCCTCCCTTTCCCAACACACCGCACTCTCCTCAAGCTCTTCACTATCCTCCCTCTCCTCTTGCTCCTCCCTCTCCTCCCTCTCCTTCCGCTCCTCAATCTCCTCTCTCTCCTCACTCTCCTCATTCGCCTCACTCTCCTCACTATCTTCACTCTCCTCACGCTTCTCACTCTCCTCATTCTTCCCACACTCCTCCCTCTCCTCACTCTCCTCCCTCTCCTCACTCGCCTCCCTCTCCTCTCGCTCCTCACTCTGCTCACTCTCCTCACACTCCTCATTCTCCTCAGTCCCCTCACTCGCCTCACTCTCTTCACTCTCTTCACTCTCTTCACTCTCCCCACTCTCCTCTCTCACTCCACCCTCTCCTCACTCTCCTCAGTCGCCTCTCTCGCCTCACTTTCTTCACTCTCCCCACACTCCTCTCTCTCCAACCTCACCTCCCTCTCTTCCCTCTCCTCATTCTCCTCTCTCCTCTCACTCTGCTCACTTTCCTCCCTCTCCTCCCACACTTCACTCTATTCATTCTTCGCACACTCCTCCCTCTCCTCACTCTCGTAACTCTCCTCCCTCTCCTTTCTCTCCTCCCTCTCCTCCCTCTCTTCACTCTCCTCTCTCTCCTCACTCTCCTCACTCGCCTCACTATCCTCACTCTCCTCACTATCCTCACCCTCCTCCCACTTTTCGCCTATCCTCACTTTCTTCTCGTTCATCACTCTCCTCCCTCTCCTCATTCTCCTCAATCTCCTCATTCTTCTCACTCTCCTCCCTCTCCCCACTCTCCTCACCCTCCTCACTTTCCTCCCTCTCCTCACACTCCTCCATCTACACCATTCTTCAATCTCCTCCTCTCATCACTCTCCGCCATCTCCTCAATCTCCTCACTCTCGTCACCCGCCTCACTCTCCTCACTAGCCAAACTCGCTCACTCTCCTCACTGTCCTCACTCTCCTCACTCTCCACACGCTCCTCACTCTTCTACCTCTCCTCAAATTCCTCACTCTCCTCACTCTCCTCCCACTCCTCACTCTCCTCACTCTCCTCAAGCGCTTCACTATCCTCCCTCTCCTCTCTCTCCTCCCTCTCCTCCCTCTCCTTCCTCTCCTCAATCTCCTCTCTCTCCTCACTCTCCTCATTCGCCTCACTCTCCTCACTGTCTTCCCTCTCCTCACTCTCCTCTCTCTCCTCACTCTTCTCACTCGCCTCACTATCCTCACTCTCCTCACTCTCCTCTCTCTCCTCACTCTTCTCACTCGCCTCACTATCCTCACTCTCCTCTCTCTCCTCACTCTTCTCACTCGCCTCACTATCCTCACATACCTCACTCTCCTCACTTTCCTCCCGCTCCTCACTTTCCTCATCTCTCCTCTCTCTCCTCACTCTCTGCACTCTCCTCTCTCTCCTCACTCTCTGCACTCTCCTCACTCTCCTCACTCTCCTCCATCTCCTCCCTCTCCTCCCTCTCCTCACTCTCCTCCCTCTCCACCCTTTCCTCCCTCTCCTCACTCTCCTCACTCTCCTCAGTCGCCTCAGTGGCCTCAGTCGACTCACTCGCCTCACTCTCTTCATTCTTCCCACTCTCCTCCCTCTCCTCACTCTCGTAACGCTCCTCCCTCTCCTCACTCTCCTCCCTCTCCTCCTTCTCCTCCCTCTCCTCACTCTCCTCCCTCTCCTCCTTCTCCACCCTCTCCTCCCTCTCCTCACTCTCCTCATTCTTCGTACACTCCTCCCTCTCCTCACTCTCCTCCCTCTCCACCCTTTCCTCCCTCTCCTCACTCTCCTCACTCTCCTCAGTCGCCTCAGTGGCCTCAGTCGCCTCACTCGCCTCACTCTCTTCATTCTTCCCACTCTCCTCCCTCTCCTCACTCTCGTAACGCTCCTCCCACTCCTCACTCTCCTCCCTCTCCTCACTCTACTCCCTCTCCTCCTTCTCCTCCCTCTCCTCTCTCTTCCTAACTCTCCTCCCTCTCCTTCCTCTCCTCAATCTCCTCTCTCTCCTCACTCTCCTCACTCTCCGCGCGCTCCTCACTCTTCTACCTCTCCTCACATTCCTCACTCTCTTCACTCTCCTCCCACTCCTCAATCTCCTCACTCTCCTCACTCGCCTCACTATCCTTACTCTCCTCACTCTCCTCACTCTCCTCCTTCTCCTCCCACTCCTCCCTTTCCTCACACACCGCACTCTCCTCAAGCGCTTCACTATCCTCCCTCTCCTCTCTCTCCTCCCTCTCCTCCCTCTCCTTCTTCTCCTCAATCTCCTCTCTCTCCTCACTCTCCTCATTCGCCTCACTCTCCTCACTGTCTTCCCTCTCCTCACTCTCCTCTCTCTCCTCACTCTCCTCACTCGCCTCAATATCCTCACTCTCCTCACTCTCCTCACTATCCTCACCCTCCTCCCACTTTTCGCCTATCCTCACTCTCCTCTCGTTCCTCACTCTCCTCCCTCTCCTCATTCTCCTCAATCTCCTCATTCTTCTCACTCTCCTCCCTCTCCCCACTCTCCTCACCCTCCTCACTTTCCTCCCTCTCCTCACACTCCTCCATCTACACCATTCTTCACTCTCCTCCTCTCATCACTCTCCGCCATCTCCTCAATCTCCTCACTCTCGTCACACGCCTCACTCTCCTCACTAGCCAAACTCGCCTCCATCTCCTCACTCTTCTCCCTCTCCTCACATACCTCACTCTGCTCACTCTCCTCCCGCTCCTCACTCTCCTCACTCTCCTCTCTCTCCTCACTCTCTGCACTCTCCTCTCTCTCCTCACTCTCTGCACTCTCCTCACTCTCCTCACTCTCCTCCCTCTCCTCCCTCTCTTCCCTCTCCTCACTCTCCTCACACAGCTCCCTCACCTCCCTCACCTCGCTTTCCTCACTCTCCTCTCTCCTCTCACTCTGCTCACTCTCCTCACTTTCCTCACTCTCCTCACTCTCCTCACTCTCCTCCTACTCCTCACTCTCCTTACTATCCGCCCTCTCATCACTCTCCTCACACTGCTCCCTCTCCTCACTCTCCAACTCTCATCCCTCTCCTCACTCTCCTCTCGCTCCTCCCTCTCCTCCCTCTCCTCCCTCTCCTCACTCTCCTCAATCTCCTCCCTCACCTCCCTCATCTCCCTCTCCTCACTCTCCTCTCTCCTCTCTCTCTGCTCACTCTCCTCCCTCTCCTCACTCTCGTAACTCTTGTCACTCTCCTCCCTCTCCTCCCTCTGCTCTCTCTCCTCACTCTTTTCTCTCTCCTCACTCTCCTCACTCTCCTCTGTCGCTTCTCTCGCCTCACACTCCTCACTATTCTCACTCTCCTCACTCTCCTTACTCTCCTCCCTCTCCTCACCCTCCTCACTCTCCTCTCAATCCCCTCTCACTCCTCACTCTCCTCCTTCTCCTCCCACTCTCCTCCCTCTCCTCACTCTCCACACTCTCCTCACTCTCCTCACTCTCCGCCCTCTCATCACTCTCCTCACTCTCCTCACACTCCTCCCTCGCCTCACTCTCCTCACTCTTCTCACTCTCCTCCCACTCCTCCCTATCGTCACTCTCCTCCTGCACCTCCCTCTCCTCCCTCCCCTCTCATCCGTCTCCAGCCTCTCCTCACTCTCGGCACTCTCCTCACTATCCTCACCCTCCTCCCACTTTTCGCCTACCCTCACTCTCCTCTCGCTCCTCACTCTCCTCCCTCTCCTCATTGTCCTCAATCTTCTCATTCTTCACACTCTCCTCTCTCTCCCCACTCTCCTCACCCTCCTCACTTTCCTCCCTCTCCTCCCACTGCTCCCTCTACAACATTCTTCACTCTCCTCCTCTTCTCACTCTCCGCCATCTACTCAATCTCCTCACTCTCGTCACCCGCCTCACTCTCCTCACTCGCCAAACTCGCCTCACTCTCCTCACTCTCCTCACTCTCCTCACTCTCCTCACTCTCCTCCCACTCCTCACTCTCCTCACTCTCCTCACTCGCCTCACTCTCCTCACTCTCCTCACTCGCCTCACTCTCCTCACTCTCCTCACTCTCCTCACTCTCCTCCCACTCCTCACTCTCCTCACTCTCCTCACTCGCCTCACTCTCCTCACTCTCCTCACTCTCCTCACTCTCCTCCCTCTCCTCACTCTCCTCACTCTGCTCCCTCACCTCCCTAAACTCCCTCTCCTCACTCTCCTCTCTCCTCTCACTCTGCTCACTCTCCTCACTCTGCTCACTCTCCTCACTCTCCTCACTCTCCTCCTAGTCCTCACTCTCCTTACTCTCCGCCCTCTCATCACTCTCCTCACACTCCTCCCTCTCCTCACTCTCCAACTCTCATCCATCTCCTCACTCTCCTCTCGCTCCTCCCTCTCCTCCCTCTCCTCCCTCTCCTCCCTCTCCTCACTCTCCTCCCTCACCTCCCTCACCTTCCTCTCCTCACTCTCCTCTCTCCTCTCACTCTGCTCACTCTCCTCCCTCTCCTCACTCTCGTAACTCTTGTCACTCTCCTCCCTCTCCTCCCTCTGCTCTCATTCCTCACTCTCCTCTCTCTCCTCACTCTCCTCACTCTCCTCAATCGCTTCTCTCGCCTCACACTCCTCACTATTCTCACTCTCCTCACTCTCCTCCCTCTCCTCACCCTCCTCACTCTCCTCTCAATCTCCTCTCACTCCTCACTCTCCTCCTTCTCCTCCCACTCTCCTCCCTCTCCTCCCTCTCATCACTCTCCACACTCTCCTCACTCTCCGCCCTCTCATCACTCTCCTCACTCTCCTCCCTCTCCTCACACTCCTCCCTCGCCTCACTCTCTTCACTCTTCTCACTCTCCTCCCACTCCTCCCTATCGTCACTCTCCTCCTGCACCTCCCTCTCATCCCTCTCATCACTCTCATCCCTCTCCAGCCTCTCCTCACTCTCCGCACTCTCCTCACTATCGTCACCCTCCTCCCACTTTTCGCCTACCCTCACTCTCCTCTCGCTCCTCACTCTCCTCCCTCTCCTCATTGTCTTCAATCTACTCATTCTTCACACTCTCCTCCCTCTCCCCACTCTCCTCACGCTCCTCAATTTCCTCCCTCTCCTCACACTCCTCCCTCTACACCATTCTTCACTCTCCTCCTCTCGTCACTCTCCGCCATCTACTCAATCTCCTCACTCTCGTCACGCGCCTCACTCTCCTCACTCGCCAAACTCGCCTCACTCTCCTCACTCTCCTCACTCTCCTCACTCTCCGCACGCTCCTCACTCTTCTACCTCTCCTCACATTCCTCACTCTCCTCACTCTCCTCCCACTCCTCACTCTCCTCACTCTCCTCATTCGCCTCAATATCCTCACTCTCCTCACTCTCCTCACTCTCCTCACTCTCCTCCTTCTCCTCCCACTCCTCCCTTTCCTCACACACCGCACTCTCCTCAAGCTCTTCACTATCCTCCCTCTCCTCTTGCTCCTCCCTCTCCTCCCTCTCCTTCCGCTCCTCAATATCCTCTCTCTCCTCACTCTCCTCATTCGCCTCACTCTCCTCACTATCTTCACTCTCCTCACGCTTCTCACTCTCCTCATTCTTCCCACACTCCTCCCTCTCCTCACACTCCTCCCTCTCCTCACTCGCCTCACTCTCCTCTCGCTCCTCACTCTGCTCACTCTCCTCACACTCCTCATTCTCCTCAGTCCCCTCACTCGCCTCACTCTCTTCACTCTCTTCACTCTCTTCACTCTCCCCACTCTCCTCTCTCACTCCACCCTCTCCTCACTCTCCTCAGTCGCCTCTCTCGCCTCACTTTCTTCACTCTCCCCACACTCCTCTCTCTCCAACCTCACCTCCCTCTCTTCCCTCTCCTCATTCTCCTCTCTCCTCTCACTCTGCTCACTTTCCTCCCTCTCCTCCCACACTTCACTCTACTCATTCTTCGCACTCTCCTCCCTCTCCTCACTCTCGTAACTCTCCTCCCTCTCCTCTCTCTCCTCCCTCTCCTCCCTCTCCTCACTCTCCTCTCTCTCCTCACTCTCCTCACTCGCCTCACTATCCTCACTCTCCTCACTATCCTCACCCTCCTCCCACTTTTCGCCTATCCTCACTTTCTTCTCGTTCATCACTCTCCTCCCTCTCCTCATTCTCCTCAATCTCCTCATTCTTCTCACTCTCCTCCCTCTCCCCACTCTCCTCACCCTCCTCACTTTCCTCCCTCTCCTCACACTCCTCCATCTACACCATTCTTCAATCTCCTCCTCTCATCACTCTCCGCCATCTCCTCAATCTCCTCACTCTCGTCACCCACCTCACTCTCCTCACTAGCCAAACTCGCTCACTCTCCTCACTGTCCTCACTCTCCTCACTCTCCTCACTCTCCACACGCTCCTCACTCTTCTACCTCTCCTCACATTCCTCACTCTCCTCACTCTCCTCCCACTCCTCACTCTCCTCACTCTCCTCAAGCGCTTCACTATCCTCCCTCTCCTCTCTCTTCTCCCTCTCCTCCCTCTCCTTCCTCTCCTCAATCTCCTCTCTCTCCTCACTTTCCTCATTCGCCTCACTCTCCTCACTGTCTTCCCTCTCCTCACTCTCCTCTCTCTCCTCACTCTCCTCACTCGCCTCACTATCCTCACTCTCCTCACTATCCTCACCCTCCTCCCACTTTTCGCCTATCCTCACTCTCCTCTCGTTCCTCACTCTCCTCCCTCTCCTCATTCTCCTCAATCTCCTCATTCTTCTCACTCTCCTCCCTCTCCCCACTCTCCTCACCCTCCTCACTTTCCTCCCTCTCCTCACACTCCTCCATCTACACCATTTTTCACTCTCCTCCTCTCATCACTCTCCGCCATCTCCTCAATCTCCTCACTCTCGTCACCCGCCTCACTCTCCTCACTAGCCAAACTCGCCTCCCTCTCCTCACTCTTCTCCCTCTCCTCACATACCTCACTCTCCTCACTCTCCTCCCGCTCCTCACTTTCCTCACTCTCCTCTCTCTCCTCACTCTCTGCACTCTCCTCTCTCTCCTCACTCTCTGCACTCTCCTCACTCTCCTCACTCTCCTCCATCTCCTCCCTCTCCTCCCTCTCCTCACTCTCCTCCCTCTCCACCCTTTCCTCCCTCTCCTCACTCTCCTCACTCTCCTCAGTCGCCTCAGTGGCCTCAGTCGCCTCACTCGCCTCACTCTCTTCATTCTTCACACTCTCCTCCCTCTCCTCACTCTCGTAACGCTCCTCCCTCTCCTCACTCTCCTCCCTCTCCTCCTTCTCCTCCCTCTCCTCACTCTCCTCCCTCTCCTCCTTCTCCTCCCTCTTCTCCCTCTCCTCACTCTCCTCATTCTTCTTACACTCCTCCCTCTCCTCACTCTCCTCCCTCTCCACCCTTTCCTCCCTCTCCTCACTCTCCTCACTCTCCTCAGTCGCCTCAGTGGCCTCAGTCGCCTCACTCGCCTCACTCTCTTCATTCTTCCCACTCTCCTCCCTCTCCTCACTCTCGTAACGCTCCTCCCTCTCCTCACTCTCCTCCCTCTCCTCACTCTACTCCCTCTCCTCCTTCTCCTCCCTCTCCTCTCTCTCCTACCTCTCCTCCCTCTCCTTCCTCTCCTCAATCTCCTCTCTCTCCTCACTCTCCTCATTCGCCTCAATCTCCTCACTGTCTTCTCTCTTGTCACTCTCCTCTCTCTCCTCACTCTCCTCACTCGCCTCACTATCCTCACTCTCCTCACTCTCCTCACTATCCTCACCCTCCTCCCACTTTTCGCCTATCCTCACTCTCCTCTCGTTCCTCACTCTCCTCCCTCTCCTCATTCTCCTCAATCTCCTCATTCTTCTCACTCTCCTCCCTCTCCCCACTCTCCTCACCCTCCTCACTTTCCTCCCTCTCCTCACACTCCTCCATCTACACCATTTTTCACTCTCCTCCTCTCATCACTCTCCGCCATCTCCTCAATCTCCTCACTCTCGTCATCCGCCTCACTCTCCTCACTAGCCAAACTCGCCTCCCTCTCCTCACTCTTCTCCCTCTCCTCACATACCTCACTCTCCTCACTCTCCTCCCGCTCCTCACTCTCCTCACTCTCCTCTCTCTCCTCACTCTCTGCACTCTCCTCTCTCTCCTCACTCTCTGCACTCTCCTCACTCTCCTCACTCTCCTCCATCTCCTCCCTCTCCTCCCTCTCCTCACTCTCCTCATTCTTCTTACACTCATCCCTTCCTCACTCTCCTCCCTCTCCACCCTTTCCTCCCTCTCCTCACTCTCCTCAATCTCCTCAGTCGCCTCAGTGGCCTCAGTCGCCTCACTCGCCTCACTCTCTTCATTCTTCCCACTCTCCTCCCTCTCCTCACTCTCGTAACGCTCCTCCCTCTCCTCACTCTCCTCCCTCTCCTCCTTCTCCTCCCTCTCCTCACTCTCCTCCCACTCCTCGCGCTCCTCGCACTCCTCCCTCTCCTCACTCTCCTCACTCTCCTCACTCTCCTAACTCCTCTCACTCTGCTCACTCTGCTCACCCTCCTTCCTCTCCTCACACACCTCACTCTCCTCAAACTCTTCAATCTCCTGACTCCCCTCACTCGCCTCACTCCCCTCACTCTTCTCACACTCCTCCCACTCCTCCCTATCCTCACTCTCCTCCCGCTCCTCCAACTCCTCCCTCTGCTCACACCCATCCTTCTCCAGCCTCTCCTCACACTCCTCCCACTTTTCCCTATCCTCACTCTCCTCTCGCTCCTCCCTCTCCTCCCTCTCCTCACTCTTCTCTATCTCCTCATTCTTCTCACTCTCCTTCCTCTCCCCACTCTACTCACTCTCCTCACTTTCCTCCCTCTCCTCACACTCCTCCCTCTACACCATTCTTCACTCTCCTTCTCTCGTCACTCTCCGCCATCTCCTGAATATCCTCACTCTCGTCACTCTCCTCACTCGCCAAACTCTCCTCACTCTCCTGACTCACCTCCCTCTCCTCAATCTCATCAATCTCCCCACTCTCCTCACTCTCCACCCGCTCGTCCCTCTCCTCACTCTCCTCCCTCTCCTCACTCTACTAACTCTCCTCGCTCTCCTCACTCTCCTCTCTCTCCTCACTCTCCTCACTCGCATCACTCGCATCACTCGCATCACTCGCATCACTCTCCTCACTCGCCTCACTCGCCTCACTCTACTCCCTCTCCTCGTCTACTGACTCTCCTCACTCTCCTCACTCTCCTCACTCTCCTCATTCTCCTCACTCTCCTAACTCACCTCCCTGTCCTCACTCTCCTCTCGCTCCTCCCTCTCCTCACTCTCCTCTCACTCTGCTCACTCTCCTCTCTCTCCTCCCACACCTCACTCTCCTCATTCTTCGCACTCTCCTCCCTCTCCTCACTCTCGTAACTCTCCTCACTCTCCTCAGTCGCTTCACTCGCCTCACTCTCCTCACTATCCTCACTCTCCTCACTCTCCTCACTCTCCTCCCTCTCCTCACTCTCCTCCCTCTCCTCTCACTCCTCCTTCTCCTCCCTCTCCTCGTTCTCCTCCCTCTCCTCACTCTCCTCACTCTCCTCACTCTCCTCACTCTGCTCACCCTCCTACCTCTCCTCACACACATCACTCTCCTCAATCTCCTATCTCCCCTCACTCACATCACTCTCCTCCCTTTACTCACTCTCATCCCTCTCCTGATTCTCCTCACTCTGCTGACTCACCTCCCTCTCCTCAATCTCCTCAATCTCCCCACTCTCGTCACTCTCCACCCGCTTGTCCCTCTCCTCACTCTCCTCCCTCTCCTCACTCTACTAACTCTCCTCGCTCTCCTCACTCTCCTCACTCTCCTCACTCCACTCTCTCTCCTCACTCGCATCTCTCGCATCACTCGCATCACTCTCCTCCCTCTCCTCACTCTCCTCACTCGCGTCACTCTACTCCCTCTCCTCGTCTACTGACTCTCCTCACTCTCCTCACTCTTCACCCTCTCCACCCTCTCCTCCCTCTCCTCACTCTCCTTACTCTCCTCACTCTCCTCACTCTCCGCCCTCTCCGCCCTCTTATCACTCTCATCACTCTCATCACTCTCCTTCCTCTGCTCACACTCCTCCATCTGCACACTCTTCTCACTCTCCTCATTCTCCTCACTCTCCTAACTCTCCTCCCTGTCCTCACTCTCCTCACACTCCTCACTCTCCTCACTCTCCTCACTCCCTCACTCGCCTCACTCGCCTCACTCGCCTCACTCTCCTCACTCGCCTCACTCTCTTCACTCTCCCCACTCTCCTCTCTCAACCCTCTCCTCACTCTCCTCCCTCACCTCTCTCTCCTCACTCTCCTCTCACTCTGCTCACTCTCCTCTCTCTCCCCACACCTCACTCTCCTCATTCTTCGCACTCTCCTCCCTCTCCTCACTCTCGTAAATCTCCTCACTCTCCTCAGTCGCATCACTCACCTCACTCTCCTCACTATCCTCACTCTCCTCACTCTCCTCACTCTCCTCCCTCTCCTCACTCTCCTCCCTCTCCTCTCACTCCTCCTTCTCCACCCACTCCTCGCTATACTCCCTCTCCTTACTCTCCTCACTCTCCTCACTCTCCTCTCTCCTCTCACTCTGCTCACCCTCCTCCCTCTCCTTACCCATATCACTCTCCTCAATCTCCTATCTCGCCTCACTCACCTCACTCTCCTCACTCTTCTCACTCTCCTCCCACTCCTCCCTATCCTCATTCTCCTCCCGCTCCTGCCTCTCCACCCACTCCTCACTCTCATCCCTCTCCTGACTCTCCTCTCTCTCCTGACTCTCCTCACTCTACTCCCACTCCTCCCTTAACTCACTCTCCTCACTCTCATCACTCTCATCACTCTCCTCACACTCCTCCCTCTCCTGACACTCCTCCCTCTCCTCACTCATCTCACTCTCCTCATTTTTCTCACACTCCTCCCTCTACTGACTCGCCTAACTCTCCTCCCTCTCCTCACTCTCCTCTCGCTCCTCTCCCTACTCACTCTCCTCCCTCACCTCACTCTCCTCACTCTGCTCTCTCCTCTCACTCTGCTCACACTCGTCTCTCTCCTCCCACGCCTCACTCTCCTCATTCTTCGCACTCTCCTCCCTCTCCTCACTCTCGTAACTCTCCTCCCTCTCCCTCTCTCTCCTCACTCTCCTCACTCTCCTCTCTCTCCTCACTCTCCTCACTTTCCTCAGTCGCTTCTCTCACCTCACTCTCCTCACTATCCTCACTCTCTTCACTCTCCTTACTCTCCTCCCTCTCCTCACTCTCCTCACACTCTCCTCTCACTCCTCACTCTCCTCCTTCTCCTCCCACTCTCCTCCCTCTCCTCCCTCTCCTCACTCTCCTCACTCTCCAAGCTCTCCTCATTCTCCTCACTCTTCTTACTGTCATCCCGCTCCTCACTCTCCTCACTCTCCTCAATCTCCTCACTCTCCACCCACTCCTCACTCTGCTCACTCTCCGCGCTCTCAGCACTCTCCTCACTCTCCTCCCTCTCCTCACACTCCTCCCTCTCCTCACCCTTCTCACTGTCCTCATTCTTCTCGCTCACCTCCCTCTCCTCACTCTCCTCACTCTCCTCACTCTCCTCTCTCCTCTCACTCTGCTCAATCTCCTCTCTCTCCTCCCACACCTCACTCACCTCATTCTTCGCACTCTCCTCCCTCTCCTCACTCTCGTAACTCTCCTCTCTCTCCTCTCTCTCCTCACTCTCCTCACTCTCCTCACTCTCCTCAGTCGCTTCACTCGCCTCACTCTCCTCACTCTCCTCACTCTCCTCCTTCTCCTCACTCTCCTCCCTCTCCTCACTCTCCTCTCTCTCCTCATTCTCCTCACTCGCCTCACTATCCTCACTCTCCTCACTATCCTCACTATCCTCACCCTCCTCCAACTTTTCGCCTATCCTCACTCTCTTCTCATTCCTCACTCTCCTCCCTCTCCTTATTCTCCTCAATCTCCTCATTCTTCTCACTCTCCTCTCTCTCCCCACTCTCCTCACCCTGCTCACTTTCCTCCCTCTCCTCACACTCATCCATCTACACCATTCTTCACTCTCCTCCTCTCACCACTCTCCGCCATCTCCTCAAACACCTCACTCTCCTCATTCTCCTCACTCTCCTCACTCTCCTCACTCTCCACACGCTCCTCACTCTTCTACCTCTCCTCATATTCCTCACTCTCCTCACTCTCCTCCCACTCCTCACTCTCCTCACTCTCCTCACTCGCCTCACTATCCTCACTCTCCTCACTCTGCTCACCCTCCTCCCTCTCCTTACCCACATCACTCTCCTCAATCTCCTTACTCTCCTCACTCTCCTCACTCTCCGCCCTCTCCGCCCTCTTGTCACTCTCATCACTCTCATCACTCTCCTTCCTCTGCTCACACTCCTCCCTCTGCACACTCTTCTCACTCTCTTCACTCACCCCACTCTCCTCTCTCTACACCCTCTCCTCACTCTCCTCCCTCACCTCTCTCTCCTCACACTCCTCTCACTCTGCTCACTCTCCTCTCTCTCCTCCCACACCTCACTCTCCTCATTCTTCGCACTCTCCTCCCTCTCCTCACTCTCGTAAATCTCCTCACTCTCCTCAGTCGCTTCACTCACCTCACTCTCCTCACTATCCTCACTCTCCTCACTCTCCTCACTCTCCTCCCTCTCCTCACACTCCTCCCTCTCCTCTCACTCCTCCTGCTCCACCCACTCCTCGCTCTCCTCCCTCTCCTTACTCTCCTCACTCTCCTCACTCTCCTCACTCTCCTCTCTCCTCTCACTCTGCTCACCCTCCTCCCTCTCCTCACCCACATCACTCTCCTCAATCTCCTATCTCGCATCACTCACCTTACTCTCCTCACTCTTCTCACTCTCCTCCCACTCCTCCCTATCCTCATTCTCCTCCCGCTCCTGCCTCTCCACCCACTCCTCACTCTCATCCCTCTCCTGACTCTCCTCACTCTCCTGACTCTCCTCACTCTACTCCTACTACTCCCTCTACTCACTCTCCTCACTCTCATCACTCTCATCACTCTCCTCACACTCCTCCCTCTCCTGACACTCCTCCCTCTCCTCACTCTTCTCACTCTCCTCATTTTTCTCACAC
>NW_027251285.1:0-55100 GCF_044704955.1 Pristiophorus japonicus
CCCCTGAGGACACTGGGACACTGGGACACTGAGACACTGAGACACTGGGACACTGGGACACTGGGACACTGAGACACTGGGACACTGGGACACTGGGACACTGGGACACTGGGACACTGGGACACTGAGACACTGAGACACTGGGACACTGAGACACTGGGACACTGGGACACTGGGACACTGAGACACTGGGACACTGGGACACTGAGACACTGGGACACTGGGACACTGGAGACACTGGGACACTGAGACACTGGGACACTGGGACACTGAGACACTGAGACACTGGGACACTGGGACACTGGGACACTGGACACTGAGACACTGAGACACTGGGACACTGGGACACTGGGACACTGGGACACTGAGACACTGAGACACTGAGACACTGGGACACTGGGACACTGGGGACACTGGGACACTGAGACACTGAGACACTGGGACACGGGACACTGAGACACTGGGACACTGAGACACTGAACACGGATATTCACTGGGACACTGGGACACTGAGACACTGGGACACTGGGACACTGAGACACTGGGACACTGGGACACTGGGACACTGAGACACTGGGACACTGGGACACTGAGACACTGAGACACTGGGACACTGGGACACTGGGACACTGGGACACTGGGACACTGGGACACTGAGACACTGGGACACTGAGACACTGGGACACTGAGACACTGGGACACTGAGACACTGGGACACTGGGACACTGGAGACACTGGGACCACTGGGACACTGAGACACTGGGACACTGGGACACTGGGACACTGGGACACTGGGACACTGACGGGACACTGAGACACTGAGACACTGGGACACTGGACACTGGACACTGAGACACTGAGACACTGAGGACACTGAGACACTGGGACACTGGAGACACTGAGACACTGGGACACTGGAACACTGAGACACTGGGACACTGAGACACTGAGACACTGGGACACTGAGACACTGGGACACTGGACACTGGACACTGAGACACTGGAGACCCTGGGACACTGGGACACTGAGACACTGGGACACTGGAGACACTGAGACACTGAGACACTGGGACACTGAGACACTGGGACACTGGGACACTGACTCTGGACACTGAGACACTGGGACACTGGGACACTGGGACACTGGGACACTGAGACACTGAGACACTGAGACACTGGGACACTGGGACACTGGGACACTGAGAACTGGAGACACTGAGACACTGAGACACTGGGGCCACTGGGACACTGAGACACTGGGACACTGGGACACTGAGACACTGGGACACTGGGACACTGGGACACTGAGACACTGAGACACTGAGACACTGGGACACTGGGACACTGGGACACTGGGACACTGAGACACTGAGACACTGAGACACTGAGACACTGGGACACTGAGACACTGGGACACTGGGACACTGGGACACTGAGACACTGGGACACTGGGACACTGGGACACTGAGACACTGGGACACTGGAGAATGGACACTGGGACACTGAGACACTGGGACACTGGGACACTGAGACACTGAGACACTGGGACACTGGGACACTGGGACACTGGGACACTGAGACACTGATGACACTGAGACACTGAGACACTGGGACACTGAGACACTGGGACACTGGGACACTGAGACACCTGAGAAGGACACTGGGACACTGGGACACTGGGACACTGGGACACTGAGACACTGAGACACTGAGACACTGGGACACTGAGACACTGGGACACTGAGACACTGGGACACTGAGACACTGAGACACTGAGACACTGGGACACTGAGACACTGGGACACTGGGACACTGAGACACTGGGACACTGGGACACTGGGACACTGAGACACTGAGACACTGAGACACTGGGACACTGGGACACTGGGACACTGGGACACTGGGACACTGAGACACTGAGACACTGAGACACTGAGACACTGGGACACTGAGACACTGGGACACTGGGACACTGGGACACTGAGACACTGGGACACTGGGACACTGGGACACTGAGACACTGGGACACTGGGACACTGGGACACTGAGACACTGGGACACTGGGACACTGAGACACTGAGACACTGGGACACTGGGACACTGGGACACTGGGACACTGGGACACTGAGACACTGAGACACTGAGACACTGGGACACTGAGACACCGAGGACACTGAGACACTGGGACACTGGGACACTGGGACACTGGGACACTGGGACACTGAGACACTGAGACACTGAGACACTGGGACACTGAGACACTGGGACACTGGGACACTGAGACACTGAGACACTGAGACACTGAGACACTGAGACACTGGGACACTGAGACACTGGGACACTGGGACACTGGGACACTGGGACACTTAGACACTGAGACACTGGGACACTGGGACATTGGGACACTGGGACACTGAGACACTGAGACACTGAGACACTGGGACACTGAGACACTGGGACACTGGGACACTGAGACACTGAGACACTGAGACACTGAGACACTGAGACACTGGGACACTGAGACACTGGGACACTGGGACACTGGGACACTGAGACACTGAGACACTGAGACACTGAGACACTGGGACACTGAGACACTGGGACACTGGGACACTGGGACACTGAGACACTGGGACACTGGGACACTGGGACACTGAGACACTGGGACACTGGGACACTGGGGCACTGAGACACTGGGACACTGGGACACTGAGACACTGAGACACTGGGACACTGGGACACTGGGACACTGGGACACTGGGACACTGAGACACTGAGACACTGAGACACTGGGACACTGAGACACTGGGACACTGGGACACTGAGACACTGAGACACTGAGACACTGGGACACTGAGACACTGGGACACTGGGACACTGAGACACTGGGACACTGGGACACTTAGACACTGAGACACAGGGACACTGAGACACTGAGACACTGAGACACTGGGACACTGAGACACTGGGACACTGGGACACTGAGACACTGGGACACTGGGACACTGAGACACTGAGACACTGAGACACTGAGACACTGAGACACTGGGACACTGAGACACTGGGACACTGGGACACTTAGACACTGAGACACTGGGACACTGGGACACTGGGACACTGGGACACTGAGACACTGAGACACTGAGACACTGGGACACTGAGACACTGGGACACTGGGACACTGAGACACTGAGACACTGAGACACTGAGACACTGAGACACTGGGACACTGAGACACTGGGACACTGGGACACTGGGACACTGAGACACTGAGACACTGAGACACTGAGACACTGGGACACTGAGACACTGGGACACTGGGACACTGGGACACTGGGACACTGAGACCCGGGACACTGGGACACTGGGACACTGGGACACTGGGACACTGGGACACTGGGACACTGAGACACTGGGACACTGGGACACTGAGACACTGGGACACTGGGACACTGGGACACTGGGACACTGGGACACTGGGACACTGAGACACTGAGACACTGGGACACTGAGACACTGGGACACTGGGACACTGAGACACTGAGACACTGAGACACTGGGACACTGAGACACTGGGACACTGGGACACTGAGACACTGGGACACTGGGACACTTAGACACTGAGACACAGGGACACTGAGACACTGAGACACTGAGACACTGGGACACTGAGACACTGGGACACTGAGACACTGGGACACTGGGACACTTAGACACTGAGACACTGGGACACTGGGACACTGGGACACTGGGACACTGGGACACTGGGACACTGAGACACTGAGACACTGAGACACTGGGACACTGAGACACTGGGACACTGGGACACTGAGACACTGAGACACTGAGACACTGGGACACTGAGACACTGGGACACTGGGACACTGAGACACTGGGACACTTGGACACTGAAGACACTGGGACACTGAGACACTGGGACACTTAGACACTGAGACACAGGGACACTGAGACACTGAGACACTGAGACACTGGGACACTGAGACACTGGGACACTGGGACACTGAGACACTGAGACACTGGGACACTGGGACACTGGGACACTGAGACACTGGGACACTGGGACACTGAGACACTGGGACACTGGGACACTTAGACACTGAGACACTGGGACACTGGGACACTGGGACACTGGGACACTGAGACACTGGGACACTGAGACACTGGGACACTGGGACACTGGGACACTGAGACACTGGACACTGAGGCACTGGGACACTTAGACACTGAGACACTGGGACACTGGGACACTGGGACACTGGGACACTGGGACACTGAGACACTGAGACACTGAGACACTGGGACACTGAGACACTGGGACACTGGGACACTGAGACACTGGGACACTGAGACACTGGGACACTGGGACACTGGGACACTGAGACACTGGGGCACTGGGACACTTAGACACTGGGACACTGGGACACTGGGACACTGGGACACTGGGACACTGAGACACTGAGACACTGAGACACTGGGACACTGAGACACTGGGACACTGGGACACTGAGACACTGGGACACTGAGACACTGGGACACTGGGACACTGGGACACTGAGACACTGGGGCACTGGGACACTTAGACACTGAGACACTGGGACACTGGGACACTGGGACACTGGGACACTGGGACACTGAGACACTGAGACACTGAGACACTGGGACACTGAGACACTGGGACACTGGGACACTGAGACACTGAGACACTGAGACACTGGGACACTGAGACACTGGGACACTGGGACACTGAGACACTGGGACACTGGGACACTTAGACACTGAGACACAGGGACACTGAGACACTGAGACACTGAGACACTGGGACACTGAGACACTGGGACACTGGGACACTGGGACACTGGGACACTGGGACACTGAGACACTGAGACACTGAGACACTGAGGCACTGGGACACTGAGACACTGGGACACTGGGACACTGGGACACTGAGACACTGGGACACTGGGACACTGAGACACTGGGACACTGGGACACTGGGACACTGAGACACTGGGACACTGGGACACTGAGACACTGAGACACTGGGACACTGGGACACTGGGACACTGGGACACTGGGACACTGAGACACTGAGACACTGAGACACTGGGACACTGAGACACTGGGACACTGGGACACTGAGACACTGAGACACTGGGACACTGGGACACTGGGACACTGGGACACTGAGACACTGAGACACTGAGACACTGGGACACTGAGACACTGGGACACTGAGACACTGGGACACTGAGACACTGAGACACTGAGACACTGGGACACTGAGACACTGGGACACTGGGACACTGAGACACTGGGACACTGGGACACTGGGACACTGAGACACTGAGACACTGAGACACTGAGACACTGGGACACTGGGACACTGGGACACTGGGACACTGGGACACTGAGACACTGAGACACTGAGACACTGAGACACTGGGACACTGAGACACTGGGACACTGGGACACTGGGACACTGAGACACTGGGACACTGGGACACTGGGACACTGAGACACTGGGACACTGGGACACTGGGACACTGGAGACACTGGGACACTGGGACACTGAGACACTGGGACTGTGGGACACTGGGACACTGGGACACTGGACACTGGGACACTGAGACACTGAGACACTGAGACACTGGGACACTGAGACACTGGGACACTGAGACACTGGGACACTGGGACACTGGGACACTGTGACACTGGGACACTGAGACACTGAGACACTGAGACACTGGGACACTGAGACACTGGGACACTGGGACACTGAGACACTGAGACACTGAGACACTGAGACACTGAGACACTGGGACACTGAGACACTGGGACACTGGGACACTGGGACACTGGGACACTTAAGACACTGAGACACTGGGACACTGGGACACTGGGACACTGAGACACTGAGACACTGAGACACTGGGACACTGAGACACTGGGACACTGGGACACTGAGACACTGAGACACTGAGACACTGAGACACTGAGACACTGGGACACTGAGACACTGGGACACTGGGACACTGAGACACTGAGACACTGAGACACTGAGACACTGGGACACTGAGACACTGGGACACTGGGACACTGGGACACTGAGACACTGGGACACTGGGACACTGGGACACTGAGACACTGGGACACTGGGACACTGGGACACTGAGACACTGGGACACTGGGACACTGAGACACTGAGACACTGGGACACTGGGACACTGGGACACTGGGACACTGGGACACTGAGACACTGAGACACTGAGACACTGGGACACTGAGACACTGGGACACTGGGACACTGAGACACTGAGACACTGAGACACTGGGACACTGAGACACTGGGACACTGGGACACTGAGACACTGGGACACTGGGACACTTAGACACTGAGACACAGGGACACTGAGACACTGAGACACTGAGACACTGGGACACTGAGACACTGGGACACTGGGACACTGAGACACTGGGACACTGGGACACTGAGACACTGAGACACTGAGACACTGAGACACTGAGACACTGGGACACTGAGACACTGGGACACTGGGACACTTAGACACTGAGACACTGGGACACTGGGACACTGGGACACTGAGACACTGAGACACTGAGACACTGGGACACTGAGACACTGGGACACTGGACACTGAGACACTGAGACACTGAGACACTGAGACACTGAGACACTGGGACACTGAGACACTGGGACACTGGGACACTGGGACACTGAGACACTGAGACACTGAGACACTGAGACACTGGGACACTGGGACACTGGGACACTGGGACACTGGGACACTGGGACACTGAGACACTGGGACACTGGGACACTGGGACACTGAGACACTGGGACACTGGGACACTGGGACACTGAGACACTGGGACACTGAGACACTGGGACACTGGGACACTGGGACACTGGGACACTGGGACACTGGGACACTGAGACACTGAGACACTGGGACACTGAGACACTGGGACACTGGGACACTGAGACACTGAGACACTGAGACACTGGGACACTGAGACACTGGGACACTGAGACACTGGGACACTGAGACACTGAGACACTGAGACACTGGGACACTGAGACACTGGGACACTGGGACACTGAGACACTGGGACACTGGGACACTGGGACACTGAGACACTGAGACACTGAGACACTGAGACACTGGGACACTGGGACACTGGGACACTGGGACACTGAGACACTGGGACACTGGGACACTGAGACACTGGGACACTGGGACACTGAGACACTGGGACACTGGGACACTGGGACACTGAGACACTGGGACACTGGGACACTGGGACACTGGGACACTGAGACACTGGGACACTGGGACACTGGGACACTGGGACACTGGGACACTGAGACACTGAGACACTGAGACACTGGGACACTGAGACACTGGGACACTGGGACACTTAGACACTGAGACACTGGGACACTGGGACACTGGGACACTGGGACACTGAGACACTGAGACACTGGGACACTGAGACACTGGGACACTGGGACACTGAGACACTGAGACACTGAGACACTGGGACACTGGGACACTGGGACACTGGGACACTGAGACACTGGGACACTGGGACACTGGGACACTGAGACACTGAGACACTGAGACACTGAGACACTGGGACACTGGGACACTGGGACACTGGGACACTGGGACACTGAGACACTGAGACACTGAGACACTGAGACACTGGGACACTGAGACACTGGGACACTGGGACACTGGGACACTGAGACACTGGGACACTGGGACACTGAGACACTGGGACACTGGGACACTGGGACACTGAGACACTGGGACACTGGGACACTGAGACACTGAGACACTGGGACACTGGGACACTGGGACACTGGACACTGGGACACTGGGACACTGAGACACTGGGACACTGGGACACTGAGACACTGAGACACTGGGACACTGGGACACTGGGACACTGGGACACTGGGACACTGAGACACTGAGACACTGAGACACTGGGACACTGAGACACTGGGACACTGGGACACTGAGACACTGAGACACTGAGACACTGGGACACTGAGACACTGGGACACTGGGACACTGAGACACTGGGACACTGGGACACTTAGACACTGAGACACAGGGACACTGAGACACTGAGACACTGAGACACTGGGACACTGAGACACTGGGACACTGGGACACTGAGACACTGGGACACTGGGACACTGAGACACTGAGACACTGAGACACTGAGACACTGAGACACTGGGACACTGAGACACTGGGACACTGGGACACTTAGACACTGAGACACTGGGACACTGGGACACTGGGACACTGGGACACTGAGACACTGAGACACTGAGACACTGGGACACTGGGACACTGGGACACTGAGACACTGGGACACTGAGACACTGAGACACTGAGACACTGGGACACTGAGACACTGGGACACTGGGACACTGAGACACTGGGACACTGGGACACTGGGACACTGAGACACTGAGACACTGAGACACTGGGACACTGGGACACTGGGACACTGGGACACTGAGACACTGAGACACTGAGACACTGAGACACTGGGACACTGAGACACTGGGACACTGGGACACTGGGACACTGAGACACTGGGACACTGGGACACTGGGGCACTGAGACACTGGGACACTGGGACACTGGGACACTGAGACACTGGGACACTGGGACACTGAGACACTGAGACACTGGGACACTGGGACACTGGGACACTGGGACACTGGGACACTGAGACACTGAGACACTGAGACACTGGGACACTGAGACACTGGGACACTGGGACACTTAGACACTGAGACACTGGGACACTGGGACACTGGGACACTGGGACACTGAGACACTGAGACACTGAGACACTGGGACACTGAGACACTGGGACACTGAGACACTGGGACACTGAGACACTGAGACACTGAGACACTGGGACACTGAGACACTGGGACACTGGGACACTGAGACACTGGGACACTGGGACACTGGGACACTGAGACACTGAGACACTGAGACACTGAGACACTGGGACACTGGGACACTGGGACACTGGGACACTGGGACACTGAGACACTGAGACACTGAGACACTGAGACACTGGGACACTGAGACACTGGGACACTGGGACACTGGGACACTGAGACACTGGGACACTGGGACACTGGGACACTGAGACACTGGGACACTGGGACACTGGGACACTGAGACACTGGGACACTGGGACACTGAGACACTGAGACACTGGGACACTGGGACACTGGGACACTGGGACACTGGGACACTGAGACACTGAGACACTGAGACACTGGGACACTGAGACACTGGGACACTGGAGACACTGGGACACTGGGACACTGGGACACTGGGACACTGGGACACTGAGACACTGAGACACTGAGACACTGGGACACTGAGACACTGGGACACTGGGACACTGAGACACTGAGACACTGAGACACTGAGACACTGAGACACTGGGACACTGAGACACTGGGACACTGGGACACTGGGACACTGGGACACTTAGACACTGAGACACTGGGACACTGGGACATTGGGACACTGGGACACTGAGACACTGAGACACTGAGACACTGGGACACTGAGACACTGGGACACTGGGACACTGAGACACTGAGACACTGAGACACTGAGACACTGAGACACTGGGACACTGAGACACTGGGACACTGGGACACTGGGACACTGAGACACTGAGACACTGAGACACTGAGACACTGGGACACTGAGACACTGGGACACTGGGACACTGGGACACTGAGACACTGGGACACTGGGACACTGGGACACTGAGACACTGGGACACTGGGACACTGGGGCACTGAGACACTGGGACACTGGGACACTGAGACACTGAGACACTGGGACACTGGGACACTGGGACACTGGGACACTGGGACACTGAGACACTGAGACACTGAGACACTGGGACACTGAGACACTGGGACACTGGGACACTGAGACACTGAGACACTGAGACACTGGGACACTGAGACACTGGGACACTGGGACACTGAGACACTGGGACACTGGGACACTTAGACACTGAGACACAGGGACACTGAGACACTGAGACACTGAGACACTGGGACACTGAGACACTGGGACACTGGGACACTGAGACACTGGGACACTGGGACACTGAGACACTGAGACACTGAGACACTGAGACACTGAGACACTGGGACACTGAGACACTGGGACACTGGGACACTTAGACACTGAGACACTGGGACACTGGGACACTGGGACACTGGGACACTGAGACACTGAGACACTGAGACACTGGGACACTGAGACACTGGGACACTGGGACACTGAGACACTGAGACACTGAGACACTGAGACACTGAGACACTGGGACACTGAGACACTGGGACACTGGGACACTGGGACACTGAGACACTGAGACACTGAGACACTGAGACACTGGGACACTGAGACACTGGGACACTGGGACACTGGGACACTGGGACACTGAGACACTGGGACACTGGGACACTGGGACACTGGGACACTGGGACACTGGGACACTGGGACACTGAGACACTGGGACACTGGGACACTGAGACACTGGGACACTGGGACACTGGGACACTGGGACACTGGGACACTGGGACACTGAGACACTGAGACACTGGGACACTGAGACACTGGGACACTGGGACACTGAGACACTGAGACACTGAGACACTGGGACACTGAGACACTGGGACACTGGGACACTGAGACACTGGGACACTGGGACACTTAGACACTGAGACACAGGGACACTGAGACACTGAGACACTGAGACACTGGGACACTGAGACACTGGGACACTGAGACACTGGGACACTGGGACACTTAGACACTGAGACACTGGGACACTGGGACACTGGGACACTGGGACACTGGGACACTGGGACACTGAGACACTGAGACACTGAGACACTGGGACACTGAGACACTGGGACACTGGGACACTGAGACACTGAGACACTGAGACACTGGGACACTGAGACACTGGGACACTGGGACACTGAGACACTGGGACACTTAGACACTGGGACACTGAGACACTGGGACACTTAGACACTGAGACACAGGGACACTGAGACACTGAGACACTGAGACACTGGGACACTGAGACACTGGGACACTGGGACACTGAGACACTGAGACACTGGGACACTGGGACACTGGGACACTGAGACACTGGGACACTGGGACACTGAGACACTGGGACACTGGGACACTTAGACACTGAGACACTGGGACACTGGGACACTGGGACACTGGGACACTGAGACACTGGGACACTGAGACACTGGGACACTGGGACACTGGGACACTGAGACACTGGGGCACTGGGACACTTAGACACTGAGACACTGGGACACTGGGACACTGGGACACTGGGACACTGGGACACTGAGACACTGAGACACTGAGACACTGGACACTGAGACACTGGGACACTGGGACACTGAGACACTGGGACACTGAGACACTGGGACACTGGGACACTGGGACACTGAGACACTGGGGCACTGGGACACTTAGACACTGGGACACTGGGACACTGGGACACTGGGACACTGGGACACTGAGACACTGAGACACTGAGACACTGGGACACTGAGACACTGGGACACTGGGACACTGAGACACTGGGACACTGAGACACTGGGACACTGGGACACTGGGACACTGAGACACTGGGGCACTGGGACACTTAGACACTGGGACACTGAGACACTGGGACACTTAGACACTGAGACACAGGGACACTGAGACACTGAGACACTGAGACACTGGGACACTGAGACACTGGGACACTGGGACACTGAGACACTGAGACACTGGGACACTGGGACACTGGGACACTGAGACACTGGGACACTGGGACACTGAGACACTGGGACACTGGGACACTTAGACACTGAGACACTGGGACACTGGGACACTGGGACACTGGGACACTGAGACACTGGGACACTGAGACACTGGGACACTGGGACACTGGGACACTGAGACACTGGGGCACTGGGACACTTAGACACTGAGACACTGGGACACTGGGACACTGGGACACTGGGACACTGGGACACTGAGACACTGAGACACTGAGACACTGGGACACTGAGACACTGGGACACTGGGACACTGAGACACTGGGACACTGAGACACTGGGACACTGGGACACTGGGACACTGAGACACTGGGGCACTGGGACACTTAGACACTGGGACACTGGGACACTGGGACACTGGGACACTGGGACACTGAGACACTGAGACACTGAGACACTGGGACACTGAGACACTGGGACACTGGGACACTGAGACACTGGGACACTGAGACACTGGGACACTGGGACACTGGGACACTGAGACACTGGGGCACTGGGACACTTAGACACTGAGACACTGGGACACTGGGACACTGGGACACTGGGACACTGGGACACTGAGACACTGAGACACTGAGACACTGGGACACTGAGACACTGGGACACTGGGACACTGAGACACTGAGACACTGAGACACTGGGACACTGAGACACTGGGACACTGGGACACTGAGACACTGGGACACTGGGACACTTAGACACTGAGACACAGGGACACTGAGACACTGAGACACTGAGACACTGGGACACTGAGACACTGGGACACTGGGACACTGGGACACTGGGACACTGGGACACTGAGACACTGAGACACTGAGACACTGAGGCACTGGGACACTGAGACACTGGGACACTGGGACACTGGGACACTGAGACACTGGGACACTGGGACACTGAGACACTGGGACACTGGGACACTGGGACACTGAGACACTGGGACACTGGGACACTGAGACACTGAGACACTGGGACACTGGGACACTGGGACACTGGGACACTGGGACACTGAGACACTGAGACACTGAGACACTGGGACACTGAGACACTGGGACACTGGGACACTGAGACACTGAGACACTGGGACACTGGGACACTGGGACACTGGGACACTGAGACACTGAGACACTGAGACACTGGGACACTGAGACACTGGGACACTGAGACACTGGGACACTGAGACACTGAGACACTGAGACACTGGGACACTGAGACACTGGGACACTGGGACACTGAGACACTGGGACACTGGGACACTGGGACACTGAGACACTGAGACACTGAGACACTGAGACACTGGGACACTGGGACACTGGGACACTGGGACACTGGGACACTGAGACACTGAGACACTGAGACACTGAGACACTGGGACACTGAGACACTGGGACACTGGGACACTGGGACACTGAGACACTGGGACACTGGGACACTGGGACACTGAGACACTGGGACACTGGGACACTGGGACACTGAGACACTGGGACACTGGGACACTGAGACACTGGGACACTGGGACACTGGGACACTGGGACACTGGGACACTGAGACACTGAGACACTGAGACACTGGGACACTGAGACACTGGGACACTGAGACACTGGGACACTGGGACACTGGGACACTGTGACACTGGGACACTGAGACACTGAGACACTGAGACACTGGGACACTGAGACACTGGGACACTGGGACACTGAGACACTGAGACACTGAGACACTGAGACACTGAGACACTGGGACACTGAGACACTGGGACACTGGGACACTGGGACACTGGGACACTTAGACACTGAGACACTGGGACACTGGGACACTGGGACACTGAGACACTGAGACACTGAGACACTGGGACACTGAGACACTGGGACACTGGGACACTGAGACACTGAGACACTGAGACACTGAGACACTGAGACACTGGGACACTGAGACACTGGGACACTGGGACACTGAGACACTGAGACACTGAGACACTGAGACACTGGGACACTGAGACACTGGGACACTGGGACACTGGGACACTGAGACACTGGGACACTGGGACACTGGGACACTGAGACACTGGGACACTGGGACACTGGGACACTGAGACACTGGGACACTGGGACACTGAGACACTGAGACACTGGGACACTGGGACACTGGGACACTGGGACACTGGGACACTGAGACACTGAGACACTGAGACACTGGGACACTGAGACACTGGGACACTGGGACACTGAGACACTGAGACACTGAGACACTGGGACACTGAGACACTGGGACACTGGGACACTGAGACACTGGGACACTGGGACACTTAGACACTGAGACACAGGGACACTGAGACACTGAGACACTGAGACACTGGGACACTGAGACACTGGGACACTGGGACACTGAGACACTGGGACACTGGGACACTGAGACACTGAGACACTGAGACACTGAGACACTGAGACACTGGGACACTGAGACACTGGGACACTGGGACACTTAGACACTGAGACACTGGGACACTGGGACACTGGGACACTGAGACACTGAGACACTGAGACACTGGGACACTGAGACACTGGGACACTGGGACACTGAGACACTGAGACACTGAGACACTGAGACACTGAGACACTGGGACACTGAGACACTGGGACACTGGGACACTGGGACACTGAGACACTGAGACACTGAGACACTGAGACACTGGGACACTGGGACACTGGGACACTGGGACACTGGGACACTGGGACACTGAGACACTGGGACACTGGGACACTGGGACACTGAGACACTGGGACACTGGGACACTGGGACACTGAGACACTGGGACACTGAGACACTGGGACACTGGGACACTGGGACACTGGGACACTGGGACACTGGGACACTGAGACACTGAGACACTGGGACACTGAGACACTGGGACACTGGGACACTGAGACACTGAGACACTGAGACACTGGGACACTGAGACACTGGGACACTGGGACACTGAGACACTGGGACACTGGGACACTTAGACACTGAGACACAGGGACACTGAGACACTGAGACACTGAGACACTGGGACACTGAGACACTGGGACACTGGGACACTGGGACACTGAGACACTGGGACACTTAGACACTGAGACACTGGGACACTGGGACACTGGGACACTGGGACACTGGGACACTGAGACACTGAGACACTGAGACACTGGGACACTGGGACACTGAGACACTGGGACACTGGGACACTGAGACACTGAGACACTGAGACACTGGGACACTGAGACACTGGGACACTGGGACACTGAGACACTGGGACACTTAGACACTGGGACACTGAGACACTGGGACACTTAGACACTGAGACACAGGGACACTGAGACACTGAGACACTGAGACACTGGGACACTGAGACACTGGGACACTGGGACACTGGGACACTGAGACACTGAGACACTGGGACACTGGGACACTGGGACACTGAGACACTGGGACACTGGGACACTGAGACACTGGGACACTGGGACACTTAGACACTGAGACACTGGGACACTGGGACACTGGGACACTGGGACACTGAGACACTGGGACACTGAGACACTGGGACACTGGGACACTGGGACACTGAGACACTGGGGCACTGGGACACTTAGACACTGAGACACTGGGACACTGGGACACTGGGACACTGGGACACTGGGACACTGAGACACTGAGACACTGAGACACTGGGACACTGAGACACTGGGACACTGGGACACTGAGACACTGAGACACTGAGACACTGGGACACTGAGACACTGGGACACTGGGACACTGAGACACTGGGACACTGGGACACTTAGACACTGAGACACAGGGACACTGAGACACTGAGACACTGAGACACTGGGACACTGAGACACTGGGACACTGGGACACTGGGACACTGAGACACTGGGACACTGGGACACTGGGACACTGAGACACTGGGACACTGGGACACTGGGACACTGAGACACTGGGACACTGGGACACTTAGACACTGAGACACTGGGACACTGGGACACTGGGACACTGGGACACTGAGACACTTAGACACTGACACACTGGGACACTGAGACACTGGGACACTGGGACACTGAGACACTGAGACACTGAGACACTGGGACACTGAGACACTGGGACACTGGGACACTGAGACACTGGGACACTGGGACACTTAGACACTGAGACACAGGGACACTGAGACACTGAGACACTGAGACACTGGGACACTGAGACACTGGGACACTGGGACACTGGGACACTGAGACACTGGGACACTGGGACACTTAGACACTGAGACACTGGGACACTGGGACACTGGGACACTGGGACACTGGGACACTGAGACACTGAGACACTGAGACACTGGGACACTGAGACACTGGGACACTGGGACACTGAGACACTGGGACACTGGGACACTTAGACACTGAGACACTGGGACACTGGGACACTGGGACACTGGGACACTGAGACACTGGGACACTGAGACACTGGGACACTGAGACACTGGGACACTGAGACACTGAGGCACTGGGACACTGGGACACTGAGACACTGAGACACTTCGACACTGAGACACTGAGACACTGGGACACTGAGACACTGAGACACTAGGACACTGGGACAGTGAGACACTGGGACACTGAGACACTTAGACACTGGGACACTGAGACACTGGGACACTGAGACACTGAGACACTTAGACACTGAGGCACTGGGACACTGAGACACTGAGACACTTAGACACTGAGACACTGAGACACTGGGACACTGAGACACTGAGACACTAGGACACTGGGACAGTGAGACACTGGGACACTGAGACACTTAGACACTGGGACACTGAGACACTGGGACACTGAGACACTGAGACACATAGACACTGAGACACTGGGACTCTGAGACACTGGGACACTGAGACACTGAGACACTGGGACACTGGGACACTGAGACACTGGGACACTGAGACACTGGGACACTGAGACACTGGGACACTGGGACACTGAGACACTAGGACACTGGGACAGTGAGACACTGGGACACTGAGACACTTAGACACTGGGACACTGAGACACTGGGACACTGAGCCACTGAGACACTTAGACACTGAGACACTGGGACTCTGAGACACTGGGACACTGAGACACTGAGACACTGGGACACTGGGACACTGAGACACTGGGACACTGAGACACTGGGACACTGGGACACTGAGACACTTAGACACTGAGACACTGGGACACTGAGACACTGAGACACTGGGACACTGGGACACTGAGACACTGAGACACTGAGACACTGGGACACTGAGACACTGGGACACTGGGACACTGGGACACTGAGACACTGGGACACTGGGACACTTAGACACTGAGACACTGGGACACTGGGACACTGGGACACTGGGACACTGGGACACTGAGACACTGGGACACTGAGACACTGGGACACTGAGACACTGAGACACTGAGACACTGGGACACTGGGACACTGGGACACTGAGACACTTAGACACTGAGGCACTGGGACACTGGGACACTGAGACACTGTGACACTTAGACACTGAGACACTGAGACACTGGGACACTGAGACACTGAGACACTAGGACACTGGGACAGTGAGACACTGAGACACTTAGACACTGGGACACTGAGACACTGGGACACTGAGACACTGAGACACATAGACACTGAGACACTGGGACTCTGAGACACTGGGACACTGAGACACTGAGACACTGGGACACTGAGACACTGGGACACTGAGACACTGGGACACTGAGACACTGGGACACTGGGACACTGAGACACTTGGACACTGGGACAGTGAGACACTGGGACACTGAGACACTTAGACACTGGGACACTGAGACACTGGGACACTGAGCCACTGAGACACTTAGACACTGAGACACTGGGACTCTGAGACACTGGGACACTGAGACACTGAGACACTGGGACACTGGGACACTGAGACACTGGGACACTGAGACACTGGGACACTGAGACACTGGGACACTGGGACACTGAGACACTTAGACACTGAGACACTGGGACACTGAGACACTGAGACACTGGGACACTGGGACACTGAGACACTGAGACACTGAGACACTGGGACACTGAGACACTGGGACACTGGGACACTGGGACACTGAGACACTGGGACACTGGGACACTTAGACACTGAGACACTGGGACACTGGGACACTGGGACACTGGGACACTGGGACACTGAGACACTGGGACACTGAGACACTGGGACACTGAGACACTGAGACACTGAGACATTGGGACACTGAGACACTGGGACACTGGGACACTGAGACACTGGGACACTGGGACACTTAGACACTGAGACACTGGGACACTGGGACACTGGGACACTGAGACACTGGGACACTGAGACACTGGGACACTGAGACACTGGGACACTGAGACACTGAGGCACTGGGACACTGGGACACTGAGACACTGAGACACTTAGACACTGAGACACTGAGACACTGGGACACTGAGACACTGAGACACTAGGACACTGGGACAGTGAGACACTGGGACACTGAGACACTTAGACACTGGGACACTGAGACACTGGGACACTGAGACACTGAGACACTTAGACACTGAGACACTGGGACACTGGGACACTGAGACACTGAGACACTTAGACACTGAGACACTGAGACACTGGGACACTGAGACACTGAGACACTAGGACACTGGGACAGTGAGACACTGGGACACTGAGACACTTAGACACTGGGACACTGAGACACTGGGACACTGAGACACTGAGACACATAGACACATAGACACATAGACACTGAGACACTGGGACTCTGAGACACTGGGACACTGAGACACTTAGACACTGGGACACTGAGACACTGGGACACTGAGACACTGAGACACATAGACACATAGACACATAGACACTGAGACACTGGGACTCTGAGACACTGGGACACTGAGACACTGAGACACTGGGACACTGGGACACTGAGACACTGGGACACTGAGACACTGGGACACTGCGACACTGGGACACTGGGACACTGAGACACTAGGACACTGGGACAGTGAGACACTGGGACACTGAGACACTTAGACACTGGGACACTGAGACACTGGGACACTGAGCCACTGAGACACTGGGACACTGGGACACTGAGACACTGAGACACTGAGACACTGGCACTGAGACACTGGGACACTGGGACACTGGGACACTGAGACACTGGGACACTGGGACACTTAGACACTGAGACACTGGGACACTGGGACACTGGGACACTGGGACACTGAGACACTGGGACACTGAGACACTGGGACACTGAGACACTGAGACACTGAGACACTGGGACACTGGGACACTGGGACACTGAGACACTTAGACACTGAGGCACTGGGACACTGGGACACTGAGACACTGTGACACTTAGACACTGAGACACTGAGACACTGGGACACTGAGACACTGAGACACTAGGACACTGGGACAGTGAGACACTGAGACACTTAGACACTGGGACACTGAGACACTGGGACACTGAGACACTGAGACACATAGACACTGAGACACTGGGACTCTGAGACACTGGGACACTGAGACACTGAGACACTGGGACACTGAGACACTGGGACACTGAGACACTGGGACACTGAGACACTGGGACACTGGGACACTGAGACACTTGGACACTGGGACAGTGAGACACTGGGACACTGAGACACTTAGACACTGGGACACTGAGACACTGGGACACTGAGCCACTGAGACACTTAGACACTGAGACACTGGGACTCTGAGACACTGGGACACTGAGACACTGAGACACTGGGACACTGGGACACTGAGACACCTGGGACACTGAGACACTGGGACACTGAGACACTGGGACACTGGGACACTGAGACACTTAGACACTGAGACACTGGGACACTGAGACACTGAGACACTGGGACACTGGGACACTGAGACACTGAGACACTGAGACACTGGGACACTGAGACACTGGGACACTGGGACACTGGGACACTGAGACACTGGGGACACTGGGACACTTAGACACTGAGACACTGGGACACTGGGACACTGGGACACTGGGACACTGGACACTGAGACACTGGGACACTGAGACACTGGGACACTGAGACACTGAGACACTGAGACATTGGGACACTGAGACACTGGGACACTGGGACACTGAGACACTGGGACACTGGGACACTTAGACACTGAGACACTGGGACACTGGGACACTGGGACACTGAGACACTGGGACACTGAGACACTGGGACACTGAGACACTGGGACACTGAGACACTGAGGCACTGGGACACTGGGACACTGAGACACTGAGACACTTAGACACTGAGACACTGAGACACTGGGACACTGAGACACTGAGACACTAGGACACTGGGACAGTGAGACACTGGGACACTGAGACACTTAGACACTGGGACACTGAGACACTGGGACACTGAGACACTGAGACACTTAGACACTGAGACACTGGGACACTGGGACACTGAGACACTGAGACACTTAGACACTGAGACACTGGGACACTGAGACACTGAGACACTAGGACACTGGGACAGTGAGACACTGGGACACTGAGACACTTAGACACTGGGACACTGAGACACTGGGACACTGAGACACTGAGACACATAGACACATAGACACATAGACACTGAGACACTGGGACTCTGAGACACTGGGACACTGAGACACTTAGACACTGGGACACTGAGACACTGGGACACTGAGACACTGAGACACATAGACACATAGACACATAGACACTGAGACACTGGGACTCTGAGACACTGGGACACTGAGACACTGAGACACTGGGACACTGGGACACTGAGACACTGGGACACTGAGACACTGGGACACTGCGACACTGGGACACTGGGACACTGAGACACTAGGACACTGGGACAGTGAGACACTGGGACACTGAGACACACCTTAGACACTGGGACACTGAGACACTGGGACACTGAGCCACTGAGACACTTAGACACTGAGACACTGGGACTCTGAGACACTGGGACACTGAGACACTGAGACACTGGGACACTGGGACACTGAGACACTGGGACACTGAGACACTGGGACACTGAGACACTGGGACACTGGGACACTGAGACACTTAGACACTGAGACACTGGGACACTGAGACACTGAGACACTGGGACACTGGGACACTGAGACACAGGGACACTGAGACACTGAGACACTGAGACACTGGGACACTGGGACACTGAGACACAGGGACACTGGGACACTGAGACACTGGGACACTGAGACACTGAGACACTGGGACACTGGGACACTGAGACACTGGACACTTAGACACTGGGACACTGGGACACTGGGACACTGGGACACTGGGACACTGAGACACTGAGACACTGGGACACTGAGACACTGGGACACTGGGACACTGAGACACTGAGACACTGAGACACTGAGACACTGAGACACTGGGACACTGAGACACTGGGACACTGGGACACTGGGACACTGGGGACACTGGGACACTGAGACACTGAGACACTGAGGCACTGAGACACTGGGACACTGAGACACTGGGACACTGGGACACTGAGACACTGAGACACTGAGACACTGAGACACTGAGACACTGGGACACTGAGACACTGGGACACTGGGACACTGAGACACTGAGACACTGAGACACTGGGACACTGAGACACTGGGACACTGGGACACTGGGACACTGGGACACTGAGACACTGAGGCACTGAGACACTGGGACACTGAGACACTGGGACACTGGGACACTGAGACACTGAGACACTGAGACACTGAGACACTGAGACACTGGGACACTGAGACACTGAGACACTGGGACACTGGGACACTGAGACACTGGGACACTGAGACACTGGGACACTGAGACACTGGGACACTGGGACACTGAGACACTTAGACACTGAGACACTGGGACACTGAGACACTGAGACACTGGGACACTGGGACACTGAGACACAGGGACACTGAGACACTGAGACACTGAGACACTGGGACACTGAGACACAGGACACTGGGACACTGAGGACACTGGGACACTGAGACACTGAGACACTGGGACACTGGGACACTGAGACACTGGGACACTTAGACACTGGGACACTGGGACACTGGACAGGACACTGGGACACTGGGACACTGAGACACTGAGACACTGGGACACTGAGACACTGGGACACTGGGACACTGAGACACTGAGACACTGAGACACTGAGACACTGAGACACTGGGACACTGAGACACTGGGACACTGGGACACTGGGACACTGGGACACTGGGACACTGAGACACTGAGACACTGAGGCACTGAGACACTGGGACACTGAGACACTGGGACACTGGGACACTGAGACACTGAGACACTGAGACACTGAGACACTGAGACACTGGGACACTGAGACACTGGGACAATGGGACACTGAGACACTGAGACACTGAGACACTGGGACACTGAGACACTGGGACACTGGGACACTGGGACACTGGGACACTGAGACACTGAGGCACTGAGACACTGGGACACTGAGACACTGGGACACTGGGACACTGAGACACTGAGACACTGAGACACTGAGACACTGAGACACTGGGACACTGAGACACTGGGACACTGGGACACTTAGACACTGAGACACTGGGACACTGGGACACTGGGACACTGAGACACTGAGACACTGAGACACTGGGACACTGAGACACTGGACACTGGGACACTGAGACACTGAGACACTGAGACACTGAGACACTGAGACACTGGGACACTGAGACACTGGGACACTGGGACACTGGGACACTGAGACACTGAGACACTGAGACACTGAGACACTGGGACACTGAGACACTGGGACACTGGGACACTGGGACACTGAGACACTGGGACACTGAGACACTGGGACACTGGGACACTGAGACACTGGGACACTGGGACACTGGGACACTGAGACACTGGGACACTGGGACACTGAGACACTGAGACACTGGGACACTGGGACACTGGGACACTGGGACACTGGGACACTGAGACACTGAGACACTGAGACACTGGGACACTGAGACACTGGGACACTGAGACACTGGGACACTGGGACACTGGGACACTGGGACACTGGGACACTGAGACACTGAGACACTGAGACACTGGGACACTGAGACACTGGGACACTGGGACACTGAGACACTGAGACACAGAGACACTGAGACACTGGGACACTGAGACACTGGGACACTGGGACACTTAGACACTGAGACACTGGGACACTGGGACACTGGGACACTGGGACACTGAGACACTGAGACACTGAGACACTGAGACACTGAGACACTGGAACACTGAGACACTGGGACACTGGGACACTGGGACACTGAGACACTGAGACACTGAGACACTGAGACACTGGGACACTGAGACACTGGGACACTGGGACATGAGACAACACTGGGACACTGGGACACTGAGACACTGGGACACTGGGACACTGGGACACTGAGACACTGGGACACTGGGACACTGAGACACTGAGACACTGGGACACTGGGACACTGGGACACTGGGACACTGGGACACTGAGACACTGAGACACTGAGACACTGGGACACTGAGACACTGGGACACTGAGACACTGAGACACTGAGACACTGGGACACTGAGACACTGGGACACTGGGACACTGAGACACTGGGACACTGGGACACTGAGACACTGAGACACTGAGACACTGAGACACTGGGACACTGGGACACTGGGACACTGGGACACTGGGACACTGAGACACTGAGACACTGAGACACTGAGACACTGGGACACTGAGACACTGGGACACTGTGACACTGGGACACTGAGACACTGAGACACTGAGACATTGGGACACTGAGACACTGGGGACACTGGGACACTGAGACACTGGGACACTGGGACACTTAGACACTGAGACACTGGGACACTGGGACACTGGGACACTGAGACACTGGGACACTGAGACACTGGGACACTGAGACACTGGGACACTGAGACACTGAGGCACTGGGACACTGGGACACTGAGACACTGAGACACTTAGACACTGAGACACTGAGACACTGGGACACTGAGACACTGAGACACTAGGACACTGGGACAGTGAGACACTGGGACACTGAGACACTTAGACACTGGGACACTGAGACACTGGGACACTGAGACACTGAGACACTTAGACACTGAGACACTGGGACACTGGGACACTGAGACACTGAGACACTTAGACACTGAGACACTGGGACACTGAGACACTGAGACACTAGGACACTGGGACAGTGAGACACTGGGACACTGAGACACTTAGACACTGGGACACTGAGACACTGGGACACTGAGACACTGAGACACATAGACACATAGACACATAGACACTGAGACACTGGGACTCTGAGACACTGGGACACTGAGACACTTAGACACTGGGACACTGAGACACTGGGACACTGAGACACTGAGACACATAGACACATAGACACATAGACACTGAGACACTGGGACTCTGAGACACTGGGACACTGAGACACTGAGACACTGGGACACTGGGACACTGAGACACTGGGACACTGAGACACTGGGACACTGCGACACTGGGACACTGGGACACTGAGACACTAGGACACTGGGACAGTGAGACACTGGGACACTGAGACACTTAGACACTGGGACACTGAGACACTGGGACACTGAGCCACTGAGACACTTAGACACTGAGACACTGGGACTCTGAGACACTGGGACACTGAGACACTGAGACACTGGGACACTGGGACACTGAGACACTGGGACACTGAGACACTGGGACACTGAGACACTGGGACACTGGGACACTGAGACACTTAGACACTGAGACACTGGGACACTGAGACACTGAGACACTGGGACACTGGGACACTGAGACACAGGGACACTGAGACACTGAGACACTGAGACACTGGGACACTGGGACACTGAGACACAGGGACACTGGGACACTGAGACACTGGGACACTGAGACACTGAGACACTGGGACACTGGGACACTGAGACACTGGGACACTTAGACACTGGGACACTGGGACACTGGGACACTGGGACACTGGGACACTGAGACACTGAGACACTGGGACACTGAGACACTGGGACACTGGGACACTGAGACACTGAGACACTGAGACACTGAGACACTGAGACACTGGGACACTGAGACACTGGGACACTGGGACACTGGGACACTGGGACACTGGGACACTGAGACACTGAGACACTGAGGCACTGAGACACTGGGACACTGAGACACTGGGACACTGGGACACTGAGACACTGAGACACTGAGACACTGAGACACTGAGACACTGGGACACTGAGACACTGGGACACTGGGACACTGAGACACTGAGACACTGAGACACTGGGACACTGAGACACTGGGACACTGGGACACTGGGACACTGGGACACTGAGACACTGAGGCACTGAGACACTGGGACACTGAGACACTGGGACACTGGGACACTGAGACACTGAGACACTGAGACACTGAGACACTGAGACACTGGGACACTGAGACACTGAGACACTGGGACACTGGGACACTGAGACACTGGGACACTGAGACACTGGGACACTGAGACACTGGGACACTGGGACACTGAGACACTTAGACACTGAGACACTGGGACACTGAGACACTGAGACACTGGGACACTGGGACACTGAGACACAGGGACACTGAGACACTGAGACACTGAGACACTGGGACACTGAGACACAGGGACACTGGGACACTGAGACACTGGGACACTGAGACACTGAGACACTGGGACACTGGGACACTGAGACACTGGGACACTTAGACACTGGGACACTGGGACACTGGGACACTGGGACACTGGGACACTGAGACACTGAGACACTGGGACACTGAGACACTGGACACTGGACACTGAGACACTGAGACACTGAGACACTGAGACACTGAGACACTGGGACACTGAGACACTGGGACACTGGGACACTGGGACACTGGGACACTGGGACACTGAGACACTGAGACACTGAGGCACTGAGACACTGGGACACTGAGACACTGGGACACTGGGACACTGAGACACTGAGACACTGAGACACTGAGACACTGAGACACTGGGACACTGAGACACTGGGACACTGGGACACTGAGACACTGAGACACTGAGACACTGGGACACTGAGACACTGGGACACTGGGACACTGGGACACTGGGACACTGAGACACTGAGGCACTGAGACACTGGGACACTGAGACACTGGGACACTGGGACACTGAGACACTGAGACACTGAGACACTGAGACACTGAGACACTGGGACACTGAGACACTGGGACACTGGGACACTTAGACACTGAGACACTGGGACACTGGGACACTGGGACACTGAGACACTGAGACACTGAGACACTGGGACACTGAGACACTGGGACACTGGGACACTGAGACACTGAGACACTGAGACACTGAGACACTGAGACACTGGGACACTGAGACACTGGGACACTGGGACACTGGGACACTGAGACACTGAGACACTGAGACACTGAGACACTGGGACACTGAGACACTGGGACACTGGGACACTGGGACACTGAGACACTGGGACACTGAGACACTGGGACACTGGGACACTGAGACACTGGGACACTGGGACACTGGGACACTGAGACACTGGGACACTGGGACACTGAGACACTGAGACACTGGGACACTGGGACACTGGGAACACTGGGACACTGGGACACTGAGACACTGAGACACTGAGACACTGGGACACTGAGACACTGGGACACTGAGACACTGGGGACACTGGGACACTGGGACACTGGGACACTGAGACACTGAGACACTGAGACACTGGGACACTGAGACACTGCTGGGACACTGAGACACTGAGACACTGAGACACTGAGACACTGGGACACTGAGACACTGGGACACTGGGACACTTAGACACTGAGGACACTGGGACACTGGGACACTGGGACACTGGGACACTGAGACACTGAGACACTGAGACACTGAGACACTGAGACACTGGAACACTGAGACACTGGGACACTGGGACACTGGGACACTGAGACACTGAGACACTGAGACACTGAGACACTGGGACACTGAGACACTGGGACACTGGGACACTGGGACACCTGAGACTGGGACACTGGGACACTGGGACATGACACTGAGACACTGGGACACTGGGACACTGGGACACTGAGACACTGGGACACTGGGACACTGAGACACTGAGACACTGGGACACTGGGACACTGGGACACTGGGACACTGGGACACTGAGACACTGAGACACTGAGACACTGGGACACTGAGACACTGGGACACTGAGACACTGAGACACTGAGACACTGGGACACTGAGACACTGGGACACTGGGACACTGAGACACTGGGACACTGGGACACTGAGACACTGAGACACTGAGACACTGAGACACTGGGACACTGGGACACTGGGACACTGGGACACTGGGACACTGAGACACTGAGACACTGAGACACTGAGACACTGGGACACTGAGACACTGGGACACTGTGACACTGGGACACTGAGACACTGGGACACTGGGACACTGGGGCACTGAGACACTGGGACACTGGGACACTGGGACACTGAGACACTGGGACACTGGGACACTGAGACACTGGGACACTGGGACACTGGGACACTGGGACACTGGGACACTGAGACACTGAGACACTGAGACACTGGGACACTGAGACACTGGGACACTGAGACACTGGGACACTGGGACACTGGGACACTGGGACACTGGGACACTGAGACACTGAGACACTGAGACACTGGGACACTGAGACACTGGGACACTGGGACACTGAGACACTGAGACACTGAGACACTGAGACACTGAGACACTGGGACACTGAGACACTGGGACACTGGGACACTGGGACACTGGGACACTTAGACACTGAGACACTGGGACACTGGGACACTGGGACACTGAGACACTGAGACACTGAGACACTGGGACACTGAGACACTGGGACACTGGGACACTGAGACACTGAGACACTGAGACACTGAGACACTGAGACACTGGGACACTGAGACACTGGGACACTGGGACACTGGACACTGAGACACTGAGACACTGAGACACTGAGACACTGGGACACTGAGACACTGAGACACTGGGACACTGGGACACTGAGACACTGAGACACTGAGACACTGAGACACTGAGACACTGGGACACTGAGACACTGGGACACTGGGACACTTAGACACTGGGACACTGAGACACTGAGACACTGGGACACTGGGACACTGAGACACTGGGACACTTAGAACACTGGGACACTGGGACACTGGGACACTGGGACACTGGGACACTGAGACACTGAGACACTGAGACACTGGGACACTGAGACACTGGGACACTGGGACACTGAGACACTGAGACACTGAGACACTGAGACACTGAGACACTGGGACACTGAGACATGGGACACTGGGACACTGGGACACTGGGACACTGGACACTGGACACTGAGACACTGAGACACTGAGACACTGAGACACTGGACACTGGGACACTGAGACACTGAGACACTGAGACATGAGCGAGACACTGGGACACTGAGACACTGGGACACTGGGACACTGGAGACACTGAGACACTGAGACACTGAGACACTGAGACACTGGGACACTGGGAACTGGGACACTGGGACACTGGGACACTGAGACACTGAGGCACTGAGACACTGGGACACTGAGACACTGGGACACTGGGACACTGAGACACTGAGACACTGAGACACTGAGACACTGAGACACTGGGACACTGGGACACTGAGACACTGGGACACTGGGACACTTAGACACTGAGACACTGGGACACTGGGACACTGGGACACTGAGACACTGAGACACTGAGACACTGGGACACTGAGACACTGGGACACTGGGACACTGAGACACTGAGGACACTGAGACACTGAGACACTGGGACACTGAGACACTGGGACACTGGGACACTGGATGGACACTGAGACACTGAGACACTGAGACACTGGGACACTGGAACACTGGACACTGGGACACTGGGACACTGGGACACTGAGACACCTGGGACACTGGGACACTGAGACACTGGGACACTGGGACACTGGGACACTGAGACACTGGGACACTGGGACACTGAGACACTGAGACACTGGGACACTGGGACACTGGGACACTGGGACACTGGGACACTGAGACACTGAGACACTGAGACACTGGGACACTGAGACACTGGGACACTGAGACACTGGGACACTGGGACACTGGGACACTGGGACACTGGGACACTGAGACACTGAGACACTGAGACACTGGGACACTGAGACACTGGGACACTGGGACACTGAGACACTGAGACACTGAGACACTGAGACACTGAGACACTGGGACACCTGAGACACTGGGACACTGGGACACTTAGACACTGAGACACTGGGACACTGGGACACTGGGACACTGGGACACTGAGACCACTGAGACACTGAGACACTGAGACACTGAGACACTGGGACACTGAGACACTGGGACACTGGGACACTGGGACACTGAGACACTGAGACACTGAGACACTGAGACACTGGGACACTGAGACACTGGGACACTGGGACACTGGGACACTGAGACACTGGGACACTGGGACACTGGGACACTGAGACACTGGGACACTGGGACACTGGGACACTGAGACACTGGGACACTGGGACACTGAGACACTGAGACACTGGGACACTGGGACACTGGACACTGGGACACTGGGACACTGAGACACTGAGACACTGAGACACTGGGACACTGAGACACTGGGACACTGAGACACTGAGACACTGAGACACTGGGACACTGAGACACTGGGACACTGAGACACTGGGACACTGGGACACTGGGACACTGAGACACTGAGACACTGAGACACTGAGACACTGGGACACTGGGACACTGGGACACTGGGACACTGAGACACTGAGACACTGAGACACTGAGACACTGGGACACTGAGACACTGGGACACTGTGACACTGGGACACTGAGACACTGGGACACTGGGACACTGGGGCACTGAGACACTGGGACACTGGGACACCTGGGACACTGAGACACTGGGACACTGGGACACTGAGACACTGAGACACTGGGACACTGGGACACTGGGACACTGGGACACTGGGACACTGAGACACTGAGACACTGAGACACTGGGACACTGAGACACTGGGACACTGAGACACTGGGACACTGGGACACTGGGACACTGGGACACTGGGACACTGAGACACTGAGACACTGAGACACTGGGACACTGAGACACTGGGACACTGGGACACTGAGACACTGAGACACTGAGACACTGAGACACTGAGACACTGGGACACTGAGACACTGGGACACATGGGACACTGGGACACTTAGACACTGAGACACTGGGACACTGGGACACTGGGACACTGGGACACTGAGACACTGAGACACTGAGACACTGGGACACTGAGACACTGGGACACTGGGACACTGAGACACTGAGACACTGAGACACTGAGACACTGAGACACTGGGACACTGAGACACTGGGACACTGGGACACTGGGACACTGAGACACTGAGACACTGAGACACTGAGACACTGGGACACTGAGACACTGAGACACTGGGACACTGGGACACTGAGACACTGAGACACTGAGACACTGAGACACTGAGACACTGGGACACTGAGACACTGGGACACTGGGACACTTAGACACTGAGACACTGGGACACTGGGACACTGGGACACTGGGACACTGAGACACTGAGACACTGAGACACTGGGACACTGAGACACTGGGACACTGGGACACTGAGACACTGAGACATTGAGACACTGAGACACTGAGACACTGGGACACTGGGACACTGGGACACTGGGACACTGAGACACTGAGACACTGAGACACTGAGACACTGGGACACTGAGACACTGGGACACTGGGACACTGGGACACTGGGACACTGAGACACTGGGACACTGGGACACTGGGACACTGAGACACTGGGACACTGGGACACTGGGGACACTGGGACACTGAGACACTGGGACACTGGGACACTGGGACACTGGGACACTGGGACACTGGGACACTGAGACACTGAGACACTGAGACACTGGGACACTGAGACACTGGGACACTGGGACACTGAGACACTGAGACACTGAGACACTGGGACACTGAGACACTGGGACACTGGGACACTGAGACACTGGGACACTGGGACACTTAGACACTGAGACACAGGGACACTGAGACACTGAGACACTGAGACACTGGGACACTGAGACACTGGGACACTGGGACACTGGGACACTGAGACACTGGGACACTGGGACACTTAGACACTGAGACACTGGGACACTGGGACACTGGGACACTGGGACACTGGGACACTGAGACACTGAGACACTGAGACACTGGGACACTGAGACACTGGGACACTGGGACACTGAGACACTGAGACACTGAGACACTGGGACACTGAGACACTGGGACACTGGGACACTGAGACACTGGGACACTTAGACACTGGGACACTGAGACACTGGGACACTTAGACACTGAGACACAGGGACACTGAGACACTGAGACACTGAGACACTGGGACACTGAGACACTGGGACACTGGGACACTGAGACACTGAGACACTGGGACACTGGGACACTGGGACACTGAGACACTGGGACACTGGGACACTGAGACACTGGGACACTGGGACACTTAGACACTGAGACACTGGGACACTGGGACACTGGGACACTGGGACACTGAGACACTGGGACACTGAGACACTGGGACACTGGGACACTGGGACACATGAGACACTGGGGCACTGGGACACTTAGACACTGAGACACTGGGACACTGGGACACTGGGACACTGGGACACTGGGACACTGAGACACTGAGACACTGGGACACTGAGACACTGGGACACTGGGACACTGAGACACTGAGACACTGAGACACTGGGACACTGAGACACTGGGACTCTGGGACACTGAGACACTGGGACACTGGGACACTTAGACACTGAGACACAGGGACACTGAGACACTGAGACACTGAGACACTGGGACACTGAGACACTGGGACACTGGGACACTGGGACACTGAGACACTGGGACACTGGGACACTGGGACACTGAGACACTGGGACACTGGGACACTGGGACACTGAGACACTGGGACACTGGGACACTTAGACACTGAGACACTGGGACACTGGGACACTGGGACACTGGGACACTGGGACACTGAGACACTTAGACACTGACACACTGGGACACTGAGACACTGGGACACTGGGACACTGAGACACTGAGACACTGAGACACTGGGACACTGAGACACTGGGACACTGGGACACTGAGACACTGGGACACTGGGACACTTAGACACTGAGACACAGGGACACTGAGACACTGAGACACTGAGACACTGGGACACTGAGACACTGGGACACTGGGACACTGGGACACTGAGACACTGGGACACTTAGACACTGAGACACTGGGACACTGGGACACTGGGACACTGGGACACTGGGACACTGAGACACTGAGACACTGAGACACTGGGACACTGAGACACTGGGACACTGAGACACTGGGACACTGGGACACTTAGACACTGAGACACTGGGACACTGGGACACTGGGACACTGGGACACTGAGACACTGGGACACTGAGACACCTGGGACACTGAGACACTGGGACACTGAGACACTGAGGCACTGGGACACTGGGACACTGAGACACTGAGACACTTCGACACTGAGACACTGAGACACTGGGACACTGAGACACTGAGACACTAGGACGGCACTGGACATGGACACTGAGACACTTAGACACTGGGACACTGAGACACTGGGACACTGAGACACTGAGACACTTAGACACTGAGGCACTGGGACACTGGGACACTGAGACACTGAGACACTTAGACACTGAGACACTGAGACACTGGGACACTGAGACACTGAGACACTAGGACACTGGGACAGTGAGACACTGGGACACTGAGACACTTAGACACTGGGACACTGAGACACTGGGACACTGAGACACTGAGACACATAGACACTGAGACACTGGGACTCTGAGACACTGGGACACTGAGACACTGAGACACTGGGACACTGGGACACTGAGACACTGGGACACTGAGACACTGGGACACTGAGACACTGGGACACTGGGACACTGAGACACTAGGACACTGGGACAGTGAGACACTGGGACACTGAGACACTTAGACACTGGGACACTGAGACACTGGGACACTGAGCCACTGAGACACTTAGACACTGAGACACTGGGACTCTGAGACACTGGGACACTGAGACACTGAGACACTGGGAAACTGGGACACTGAGACACTGGGACACTGAGACACTGGACACTGGGACACTGAGAACACTTAGACACTGAGACACTGGGACACTGAGACACTGAGACACTGGGACACTGGGACACTGAGACACTGAGACACTGAGACACTGGGACACTGAGACACTGGGACACTGGGACACTGGGACACTGAGACACTGGGACACTGGGACACTGAGACACTGTGACACTTAGACACTGAGACACTGAGACACTGGGACACTGAGACACTGAGACACTAGGACACTGGGACAGTGAGACACTGAGACACTTAGACACTGGGACACTGAGACACTGGGACACTGAGACACTGAGACACATAGACACTGAGACACTGGGACTCAGTGTCTATGTGTCTCAGTGTCTCAGTGTCCCAGTGTCTCAGTGTCCCAGTGTCTAAGTGTCTCAGTGTCTCACTGTCCCAGTGTCCTAGTGTCTCAGTGTCTCAGTGTCCCAGTGTCTCAGTGTCTCAGTGTCTAAGTGTCACAGTGTCTCAGTGTCCCAGTGTCCCAGTGTCTCAGTGTCCCAGTGTCCCAGTGTCCCAGTGTCTCAGTGTCCCAGTGTCTCAGTGTCTCAGTGTCTCAGTGTCCCAGTGTCCCAGTGTCTCAGTGTCTCAGTGTCCCAGTGTCTCAGTGTCTAAGTGTCTCAGTGTCCCAGTGTCCCAGTGTCTCAGTGTCCCAGTGTCTCAGTGTCCCAGTTTCCCAGTGTCTCAGTGTCTCAGTGTCCCAGTGTCTCAGAGTCCCAGTGTCTCAGTGTCTAAGTGTCTCAGTGGCTCAGTGTCCCAGTGTCTCAGTGTCCCAGTGTCTAAGTGTCTCAGTGTCCCAGTGTCTCACTGTCCCAGTGTCCTAGTGTCTCAGTGTCCCAGTGTCCCAGTGTCTCAGTGTCCCAGTGTCTCAGTGTCCCAGTGTCTCAGTGTCCCAGTGTCCCAGTGTCTCAGTGTCTCAGTGTCCCAGTGTCTCAGAGTCCCAGTGTCTCAGTGTCTATGTGTCTCAGTGTCTCAGTGTCCCAGTGTCTCAGTGTCCCAGTGTCTAAGTGTCTCAGTGTCCCAGTGTCTCACTGTCCCAGTGTCCTAGTGTCTCAGTGTCTCAGTGTCCCAGTGTCTCAGTGTCTCAGTGTCTAAGTGTCTCAGTGTCTCAGTGTCCCAGTGTCCCAGTGCCTCAGTGTCTAAGTGTCTCAGTGTCTCAGTGTCCCAGTGTCTCAGTGTCCCAGTGTCTAAGTGTCTCAGTGTCCCAGTGTCTCACTGTCCCAGTGTCCTAGTGTCTCAGTGTCTCAGTGTCCCAGTGTCTCAGTGTCTCAGTGTCGAAGTGTCTCAGTGTCTCAGTGTCCCAGTGTCCCAGTGCCTCAGTGTCTCAGTGTCCCAGTGTCTCAGTGTCCCAGTGTCTCAGTGTCCCAGTGTCTCAGTGTCCCAGTGTCCCAGTGTCCCAGTGTCCCAGTGTCTCAGTGTCTAAGTGTCCCAGTGTCCCAGTGTCTCAGTGTCCCAGTGTCTCAGTGTCCCAGTGTCTCAGTGTCTCAGTGTCTCAGTGTCCCAGTGTCCCAGTGTCCCAGTGTCCCAGTGTCCCAGTGTCTCAGTGTCTAAGTGTCCCAGTGTCTCAGTGTCCCAGTGTCCCAGTGTCCCAGTGTCTCAGTGTCCCAGTGTCTCAGTGTCTCAGTGTCTCAGTGTCCCTGTGTCTCAGTGTCTAAGTGTCCCAGTGTCCCAGTGTCTCAGTGTCCCAGTGTCCCAGTGTCTCAGTGTCCAGTGTCTCAGTGTCTCAGTGTCTCAGTGTCCCAGTGTCCCAGTGTCTCAGTGTCCCAGTGTGTCAGTGTCTAAGTGTCTCAGTGTCCCAGTGTCCCAGTGTCCCAGTGTCCCAGTGTCCCAGTGTCTCAGTGTCTAAGTGTCCCAGTGTCCCAGTGTCTCAGTGTCCCAGTGTCCCAGTGTCCCAGTGTCTCAGTGTCCCAGTGTCCCAGTGTCCCAGTGTCTCAGTGTCCCAGTGTCCCAGTGTCCCAGTGTCTCAGTGTCCCAGTGTCTCAGTGTCTCAGTGTCTCAGTGTCCCTGTGTCTCAGTGTCTAAGTGTCCCAGTGTCCCAGTGTCTCAGTGTCCCAGAGTCCCAGTGTCTCAGTGTCCCAGTGTCTCAGTGTCTCAGTGTCTCAGTGTCCCAGTGTCCCAGTGTCTCAGTGTCCCAGTGTCTCAGTGTCTCAGTGTCCCAGTGTCCCAGTGTCCCAGTGTCCCAGTGTCCCAGTGTCTCAGTGTCTAAGTGTCCCAGTGCCCCAGTGTCTCAGTGTCCCAGTGTCCCAGTGTCCCAGTGTCTCAGTGTCCCAGTGTCTCAGTGTCCCAGTGTCCCAGTGTCCCAGTGTCCCAGTGTCTCAGTGTCTAAGTGTCCCAGTGTCCCAGTGTCTCAGTGTCCCAGTGTCCCAGTGTCTCAGTGTCCCAGTGTCCCAGTGTCCCAGTGTCTCAGTGTCTCAGTGTCCCAGTGTCCCAGTGTCTCAGTGTCCCAGTGTCTCAGTGTCTCAGTGTCTCAGTGTCCCTGTGTCTCAGTGTCTAAGTGTCCCAGTGTCTCAGTGTCCCAGTGTCTAAGTGTCCCAGTGTCTCAGTGTCCCAGTGTCCCAGTGTCTCAGTGTCCCAGTGTCTCAGTGTCTCAGTGTCTCAGTGTCCCAGTGTCCCAGTGTCTCAGTGTCCCAGTGTCTCAGTGTCTCAGTGTCTCAGTGTCCCAGTGTCCCAGTGTCCCAGTGTCCCAGTGTCCCAGTGTCTCAGTGTCTAAGTGTCCCAGTGTCCCAGTGTCTCAGTGTCCCAGTGTCCCAGTGTCCCAGTGTCTCAGTGTCCCAGTGTCTCAGTGTCTCAGTGTCTCAGTGTCCCTGTGTCTCAGTGTCTAAGTGTCCCAGTGTCCCAGTGTCTCAGTGTCCCAGTGTCCCAGTGTCTCAGTGTCCCAGTGTCTCAGTGTCTCAGTGTCTCAGTGTCCCAGTGTCCCAGTGTCTCAGTGTCCCAGTGTCTCAGTGTCTCAGTGTCTCAGTGTCCCAGTGTCCCAGTGTCCCAGTGTCCCAGTGTCCCAGTGTCCCAGTGTCTCAGTGTCCCAGTGTCCCAGTGTCCCAGTGTCCCAGTGTCTCAGTGTCCCAGTGTCCCAGTGTCCCAGTGTCTCAGTGTCCCAGTGTCCCAGTGTCCCAGTGTCCCAGTGTCTCAGTGTCCCAGTGTCTCAGTGTCTCAGTGTCTCAGTGTCTCAGTGTCCCAGTGTCCCAGTGTCCCAGTGTCCAGTGTCTCAGTGTCTCAGTGTCTCAATGTCTCAGTGTCTCAGTGTCCCAGTGTCCCAGTGTCTCAGTGTCCCAGTGTCTCAGTGTCTCAGTGTCTCAGTGTCCCAGTGTCCCAGTGTCCCAGTGTCCCAGTGTCTCAGTGTCTAAGTGTCCCAGTGTCCCAGTGTCTCAGTGTCCCAGTGTCTCAGTGTCTCAGTGTCTCAGTGTCTCAGTGTCTCAGTGTCCCAGTGTCCCAGTGTCTCAGTGTCTCAGTGTCCCAGTGTCTCAGTGTCTCAGTGTCTCAGTGTCTCAGTGTCCCAGTGTCCCAGTGTCCCAGTGTCTCAGTGTCCCAGTGTCTCAGTGTCTCAGTGTCTCAGTGTCTCAGTGTCTCAGTGTCCCAGTGTCCCAGTGTCTCAGTGTCCCAGTGTCTCAGTGTCTCAGTGTCTCAGTGTCCCAGTGTCCCAGTGTCCCAGTGTCCCAGTGTCTCAGTGTCTAAGTGTCCCAGTGTCCCAGTGTCCCAGTGTCTCAGTGTCCCAGTGTCTCAGTGTCTCAGTGTCTCAGTGTCTCAGTGTCTCAGTGTCCCAGTGTCCCAGTGTCTCAGTGTCCCAGTGTCTCAGTGTCTCAGTGTCTCAGTGTCCCAGTGTCCCAGTGTCCCAGTGTCCCAGTGTCCCAGTGTCTCAGTGTCCCAGTGTCTCAGTGTCCCAGTGTCTCAGTGTCTCAGTGTCTCAGTGTCCCAGTGTCCCAGTGTCCCAGTGTCCCAGTGTCCCAGTGTCTCAGTGTCTCAGTGTCCCAGTGTCCCAGTGTCTCAGTGTCCCAGTGTCCCAGTGTCCCAGTGTCTCAGTGCCCCAGTGTCCCAGTGTCCCAGTGTCTCAGTGTCCCAGTGTCACAGTGTCCCAGTGTCTCAGTGTCCCAGTGTCTCAGTGTCTCAGTGTCTCAGTGTCTCAGTGTCCCAGTGTCCCAGTGTCCCAGTGTCCCAGTGTCTCAGTGTCTCAGTGTCTCAGTGTCTCAGTGTCCCAGTGTCCCAGTGTCCCAGTGTCTCAGTGTCCCAGTGTCTCAGTGTCCCAGTGTCTCAGTGTCTCAGTGTCTCAGTGTCCCAGTGTCTCAGTGTCCCAGTGTCTCAGTGTCTCAGTGTCTCAGTGTCCCAGTGTCCCAGTGTCCAGTGTCCCAGTGTCCCAGTGTCTCAGTGTCTCAGTGTCCCAGTGTCCCAGTGTCTCAGTGTCCCAGTGTCCCAGTGTCCCAGTGTTCCAGGTTCCCAGTGTCCCAGTGTCCCAGTGTCTCAGTGTCCCAGTGTCCCAGTGTCCCAGTGTCTCAGTGTCCCAGTGTCTCAGTGTCTCAGTGTCTCAGTGTCTCAGTGTCCCAGTGTCCCAGTGTCCCAGTGTCTCAGTGTCCCAGTGTCTCAGTGTCTCAGTGTCTCAGTGTCTCAGTGTCTCAGTGTCCCAGTGTCCCAGTGTCCCAGTGTCCCAGTGTCTCAGTGTCTAAGTGTCCCAGTGTCCCAGTGTCTCAGTGTCCCAGTGTCTCAGTGTCTCAGTGTCTCAGTGTCTCAGTGTCTCAGTGTCCCAGTGTCCCAGTGTCTCAGTGTCCCAGTGTCTCAGTGTCTCAGTGTCTCAGTGTCCCAGTGTCCCAGTGTCCCAGTGTCCCAGTGTCCCAGTGTCTCAGTGTCCCAGTGTCTCAGTGTCCCAGTGTCTCAGTGTCTCAGTGTCTCAGTGTCCCAGTGTCCCAGTGTCCCAGTGTCCCAGTGTCCCAGTGTCCCAGTGTCTCAGTGTCCCAGTGTCCCAGTGTCTCAGTGTCCCAGTGTCCCAGTGTCCCAGTGTCTCAGTGTCCCAGTGTCCCAGTGTCCCAGTGTCTCAGTGTCCCAGTGTCCCAGTGTCCCAGTGTCTCAGTGTCCCAGTGTCTCAGTGTCTCAGTGTCTCAGTGTCTCAGTGTCCCAGTGTCCCAGTGTCCCAGTGTCTCAGTGTCCCAGTGTCTCAGTGTCTCAGTGTCTCAGTGTCTCAGTGTCCCAGTGTCCCAGTGTCTCAGTGTCCCAGTGTCTCAGTGTCTCAGTGTCTCAGTGTCCCAGTGTCCCAGTGTCCCAGTGTCTCAGTGTCTAAGTGTCCCAGTGTCCCAGTGTCTCAGTGTCCCAGTGTCCCAGTGTCTCAGTGTCTCAGTGTCTCAGTGTCTCAGTGTCTCAGTGTCCCAGTGTCCCAGTGTCTCAGTGTCCCAGTGTCTCAGTGCCTCAGTGTCTCAGTGTCCCAGTGTCCCAGTGTCCCAGTGTCCCAGTGTCTCAGTGTCCCAGTGTCTCAGTGTCTCAGTGTCTCAGTGTCCCAGTGTCCCAGTGTCTCAGTGTCCCAGTGTCTCAGTGTCTCAGTGTCTCAGTGTCTCAGTGTCTCAGTGTCCCAGTGTCCCAGTGTCTCAGTGTCCCAGTGTCTCAGTGCCTCAGTGTCTCAGTGTCCCAGTGTCCCAGTGTCCCAGTGTCCCAGTGTCCCAGTGTCTCAGTGTCCCAGTGTCTCAGTGTCTCAGTGTCTCAGTGTCTCAGTGTCTCAGTGTCCCAGTGTCCCAGTGTCTCAGTGTCCCAGTGTCTCAGTGTCTCAGTGTCTCAGTGTCCCAGTGTCCCAGTGTCCCAGTGTCCCAGTGTCCCAGTGTCTAAGTGTCCCAGTGTCTCAGTGTCCCAGTGTCCCAGTGTCTCAGTGTCTCAGTGTCCCAGTGTCTAAGTGTCCCAGTGTCCCAGTGTCTCAGTGTCCCAGTGTCTCAGTGTCTCAGTGTCTCAGTGTCTCAGTGTCTCAGTGTCCCAGTGTCCCAGTGTCTCAGTGTCTCAGTGTCCCAGTGTCTCAGTGTCTCAGTGTCTCAGTGTCTCAGTGTCCCAGTGTCCCAGTGTCCCAGTGTCTCAGTGTCCCAGTGTCTCAGTGTCTCAGTGTCTCAGTGTCTCAGTGTCTCAGTGTCCCAGTGTCCCAGTGTCTCAGTGTCCCAGTGTCTCAGTGTCTCAGTGTCTCAGTGTCCCAGTGTCCCAGTGTCCCAGTGTCTCAGTGTCTAAGTGTCCCAGTGTCCCAGTGTCCCAGTGTCCCAGTGTCTCAGTGTCCCAGTGTCTCAGTGTCTCAGTGTCTCAGTGTCTCAGTGTCTCAGTGTCCCAGTGTCCCAGTGTCTCAGTGTCCCAGTGTCTCAGTGTCTCAGTGTCTCAGTGTCCCAGTGTCCCAGTGTCCCAGTGTCCCAGTGTCCCAGTGTCTCAGTGTCCCAGTGTCTCAGTGTCCCAGTGTCTCAGTGTCTCAGTGTCTCAGTGTCCCAGTGTCCCAGTGTCCCAGTGTCCCAGTGTCCCAGTGTCTCAGTGTCCCAGTGTCCCAGTGTCTCAGTGTCCCAGTGTCCCAGTGTCCCAGTGTCTCAGTGCCCAGTGTCCCAGTGTCCCAGTGTCTCAGTGTCCCAGTGTCACAGTGTCCCAGTGTCTCAGTGTCCCAGTGTCTCAGTGTCTCAGTGTCTCAGTGTCTCAGTGTCCCAGTGTCCCAGTGTCCCAGTGTCCCAGTGTCCCAGTGTCTCAGTGTCTCAGTGTCTCAGTGTCTCAGTGTCCCAGTGTCCCAGTGTCTCAGTGTCCCAGTGTCCCAGTGTCTCAGTGTCCCAGTGTCTCAGTGTCTCAGTGTCTCAGTGTCCCAGTGTCTCAGTGTCCCAGTGTCTCAGTGTCTCAGTGTCTCAGTGTCCCAGTGTCCCAGTGTCCCAGTGTCCCAGTGTCCCAGTGTCTCAGTGTCTCAGTGTCCCAGTGTCCCAGTGTCTCAGTGTCCCAGTGTCCCAGTGTCCCAGTGTCTCAGTGTCCCAGTGTCCCAGTGTCCCAGTGTCTCAGTGTCCCAGTGTCCCAGTGTCCCAGTGTCTCAGTGTCCCAGTGTCTCAGTGTCTCAGTGTCTCAGTGTCTCAGTGTCCCAGTGTCCCAGTGTCCCAGTGTCTCAGTGTTCCAGTGTCTCAGTGTCTCAGTGTCTCAGTGTCTCAGTGTCTCAGTGTCCCAGTGTCCCAGTGTCCCAGTGTCCCAGTGTCTCAGTGTCTAAGTGTCCCAGTGTCCCAGTGTCTCAGTGTCCCAGTGTCTCAGTGTCTCAGTGTCTCAGTGTCTCAGTGTCCCAGTGTCCCAGTGTCTCAGTGTCCCAGTGTCTCAGTGTCTCAGTGTCTCAGTGTCCCAGTGTCCCAGTGTCCCAGTGTCCCAGTGTCCCAGTGTCTCAGTGTCCCAGTGTCTCAGTGTCCCAGTGTCTCAGTGTCTCAGTGTCTCAGTGTCCCAGTGTCCCAGTGTCCCAGTGTCCCAGTGTCCCAGTGTCTCAGTGTCTCAGTGTCCCAGTGTCCCAGTGTCTCAGTGTCCCAGTGTCCCAGTGTCCCAGTGTCTCAGTGTCCCAGTGTCCCAGTGTCTCAGTGTCCCAGTGTCTCAGTGTCCCAGTGTCCCAGTGTCCCAGTGTCTCAGTGTCCCAGTGTCTCAGTGTCTCAGTGTCTCAGTGTCTCAGTGTCCCAGTGTCCCAGTGTCCCAGTGTCTCAGTGTCCCAGTGTCTCAGTGTCTCAGTGTCTCAGTGTCTCAGTGTCTCAGTGTCCCAGTGTCCCAGTGTCTCAGTGTCCCAGTGTCTCAGTGTCTCAGTGTCTCAGTGTCCCAGTGTCCCAGTGTCCCAGTGTCTCAGTGTCTAAGTGTCCCAGTGTCCCAGTGTCTCAGTGTCCCAGTGTCTCAGTGTCTCAGTGTCTCAGTGTCTCAGTGTCTCAGTGTCCCAGTGTCCCAGTGTCTCAGTGTCCCAGTGTCTCAGTGCCTCAGTGTCTCAGTGTCCCAGTGTCCCAGTGTCCCAGTGTCCCAGTGTCTCAGTGTCCCAGTGTCTCAGTGTCTCAGTGTCTCAGTGTCCCAGTGTCCCAGTGTCTCAGTGTCCCAGTGTCTCAGTGTCTCAGTGTCTCAGTGTCTCAGTGTCTCAGTGTCCCAGTGTCCCAGTGTCTCAGTGTCCCAGTGTCTCAGTGCCTCAGTGTCTCAGTGTCTCAGTGTCCCAGTGTCCCAGTGTCCCAGTGTCCCAGTGTCCCAGTGTCTCAGTGTCCCAGTGTCTCAGTGTCTCAGTGTCTCAGTGTCTCAGTGTCTCAGTGTCCCAGTGTCCCAGTGTCTCAGTGTCCCAGTGTCTCAGTGTCTCAGTGTCCCAGTGTCCCAGTGTCCCAGTGTCCCAGTGTCCCAGTGTCTAAGTGTCCCAGTGTCTCAGTGTCCCAGTGTCCCAGTGTCTCAGTGTCTCAGTGTCCCAGTGTCTCAGTGTCCCAGTGTCCCTGTGTCTCAGTGTCCCAGTGTCTCAGTGTCTCAGTGTCTCAGTGTCCCTGTGTCTCAGTGTCCCAGTGTCCCAGTGTCTCAGTGTCTCAGTGTCCCAGTGTCTCAGTGTCTAAGTGTCTCAGTGTCCCAGTGTCCCAGTGTCTCAGTGTCCCAGTGTCTCAGTGTCCCAGTGTCTCAGTGTCCCAGTGTCCCAGTGTCTCAGTGTCTCAGTGTCCCAGTGTCTCAGTGTCTCAGTGTCTCAGTGTCTCAGTGTCTCAGTGTCCCAGTGTCCCAGTGTCTCAGTGTCCCAGTGTCTCAGTGCCTCAGTGTCTCAGTGTCCCAGTGTCCCAGTGTCCCAGTGTCCCAGTGTCTCAGTGTCCCAGTGTCTCAGTGTCTCAGTGTCTCAGTGTCCCAGTGTCCCAGTGTCTCAGTGTCCCAGTGTCTCAGTGTCTCAGTGTCTCAGTGTCTCAGTGTCTCAGTGTCCCAGTGTCCCAGTGTCTCAGTGTCCCAGTGTCTCAGTGCCTCAGTGTCTCAGTGTCTCAGTGTCCCAGTGTCCCAGTGTCCCAGTGTCCCAGTGTCCCAGTGTCTCAGTGTCCCAGTGTCTCAGTGTCTCAGTGTCTCAGTGTCTCAGTGTCTCAGTGTCCCAGTGTCCCAGTGTCTCAGTGTCCCAGTGTCTCAGTGTCTCAGTGTCCCAGTGTCCCAGTGTCCCAGTGTCCCAGTGTCCCAGTGTCTAAGTGTCCCAGTGTCTCAGTGTCCCAGTGTCCCAGTGTCTCAGTGTCTCAGTGTCCCAGTGTCTCAGTGTCCCAGTGTCCCTGTGTCTCAGTGTCCCAGTGTCCCAGTGTCTCAGTGTCTCAGTGTCTCAGTGTCCCTGTGTCTCAGTGTCCCAGTGTCCCAGTGTCTCAGTGTCTCAGTGTCCCAGTGTCTCAGTGTCTAAGTGTCTCAGTGTCCCAGTGTCCCAGTGTCTCAGTGTCCCAGTGTCTCAGTGTCCCAGTGTCTCAGTGTCCCAGTGTCCCAGTGTCTCAGTGTCTCAGTGTCCCAGTGTCTCAGAGTCCCAGTGTCTCAGTGTCTAAGTGTCTCAGTGGCTCAGTGTCCCAGTGTCTCAGTGTCCCAGTGTCTAAGTGTCTCAGTGTCCCAGTGTCTCACTGTCCCAGTGTCCTAGTGTCTCAGTGTCCCAGTGTCCCAGTGTCGCAGTGTCCCAGTGTCTCAGTGTCCCAGTGTCTCAGTGTCCCAGTGTCCCAGTGTCTCAGTGTCTCAGTGTCCCAGTGTCTCAGAGTCCCAGTGTCTCAGTGTCTATGTGTCTATGTGTCTATGTGTCTCAGTGTCTCAGTGTCCCAGTGTCTCAGTGTCCCAGTGTCTAAGTGTCTCAGTGTCCCAGTGTCTCAGAGTCCCAGTGTCTCAGTGTCTATGTGTCTATGTGTCTATGTGTCTCAGTGTCTCAGTGTCCCAGTGTCTCAGTGTCCCAGTGTCTAAGTGTCTCAGTGTCCCAGTGTCTCACTGTCCCAGTGTCCTAGTGTCTCAGTGTCTCAGTGTCCCAGTGTCTCAGTGTCTAAGTGTCTCAGTGTCTCAGTGTCCCAGTGTCCCAGTGTCTCAGTGTCTAAGTGTCTCAGTGTCTCAGTGTCCCAGTGTCTCAGTGTCCCAGTGTCTAAGTGTCTCAGTGTCCCAGTGTCTCACTGTCCCAGTGTCCTAGTGTCTCAGTGTCTCAGTGTCCCAGTGTCTCAGTGTCTCAGTGTCTAAGTGTCTCAGTGTCTCAGTGTCCCAGTGTCCCAGTGCCTCAGTGTCTCAGTGTCCCAGTGTCTCAGTGTCCCAGTGTCTCAGTGTCCCAGTGTCTCAGTGTCCCAGTGTCCCAGTGTCCCAGTGTCTCAGTGTCTAAGTGTCCCAGTGTCCCAGTGTCTCAGTGTCCCAGTGTCCCAGTGTCTCAGTGTCCCAATGTCTCAGTGTCTCAGTGTCTCAGTGTCCCAGTGTCACAGTGTCCCAGTGTCTCAGTGTCCCAGTGTCTCAGTGTCTCAGTGTCTCAGTGTCTCAGTGTCCCAGTGTCCCAGTGTCCCAGTGTCCCAGTGTCCCAGTGTCTCAGTGTCTCAGTGTCTCAGTGTCTCAGTGTCCCAGTGTCCCAGTGTCTCAGTGTCCCAGTGTCCCAGTGTCTCAGTGTCCCAGTGTCTCAGTGTCTCAGTGTCTCAGTGTCCCAGTGTCTCAGTGTCCCAGTGTCTCAGTGTCTCAGTGTCTCAGTGTCCCAGTGTCCCAGTGTCCCAGTGTCCCAGTGTCCCAGTGTCTCAGTGTCTCAGTGTCCCAGTGTCCCAGTGTCTCAGTGTCCCAGTGTCCCAGTGTCCCAGTGTCTCAGTGTCCCAGTGTCCCAGTGTCCCAGTGTCTCAGTGTCCCAGTGTCCCAGTGTCCCAGTGTCTCAGTGTCCCAGTGTCTCAGTGTCTCAGTGTCTCAGTGTCTCAGTGTCCCAGTGTCCCAGTGTCCCAGTGTCTCAGTGTTCCAGTGTCTCAGTGTCTCAGTGTCTCAGTGTCTCAGTGTCTCAGTGTCCCAGTGTCCCAGTGTCCCAGTGTCCCAGTGTCTCAGTGTCTAAGTGTCCCAGTGTCCCAGTGTCTCAGTGTCCCAGTGTCTCAGTGTCTCAGTGTCTCAGTGTCTCAGTGTCCCAGTGTCCCAGTGTCTCAGTGTCCCAGTGTCTCAGTGTCTCAGTGTCTCAGTGTCCCAGTGTCCCAGTGTCCCAGTGTCCCAGTGTCCCAGTGTCTCAGTGTCCCAGTGTCTCAGTGTCCCAGTGTCTCAGTGTCTCAGTGTCTCAGTGTCCCAGTGTCCCAGTGTCCCAGTGTCCCAGTGTCCCAGTGTCTCAGTGTCTCAGTGTCCCAGTGTCCCAGTGTCTCAGTGTCCCAGTGTCCCAGTGTCCCAGTGTCTCAGTGTCCCAGTGTCCCAGTGTCTCAGTGTCCCAGTGTCTCAGTGTCCCAGTGTCCCAGTGTCCCAGTGTCTCAGTGTCCCAGTGTCTCAGTGTCTCAGTGTCTCAGTGTCTCAGTGTCCCAGTGTCCCAGTGTCCCAGTGTCTCAGTGTCCCAGTGTCTCAGTGTCTCAGTGTCTCAGTGTCTCAGTGTCTCAGTGTCCCAGTGTCCCAGTGTCTCAGTGTCCCAGTGTCTCAGTGTCTCAGTGTCTCAGTGTCCCAGTGTCCCAGTGTCCCAGTGTCTCAGTGTCTAAGTGTCCCAGTGTCCCAGTGTCTCAGTGTCCCAGTGTCTCAGTGTCTCAGTGTCTCAGTGTCTCAGTGTCTCAGTGTCCCAGTGTCCCAGTGTCTCAGTGTCCCAGTGTCTCAGTGCCTCAGTGTCTCAGTGTCCCAGTGTCCCAGTGTCCCAGTGTCCCAGTGTCTCAGTGTCCCAGTGTCTCAGTGTCTCAGTGTCTCAGTGTCCCAGTGTCCCAGTGTCTCAGTGTCCCAGTGTCTCAGTGTCTCAGTGTCTCAGTGTCTCAGTGTCTCAGTGTCCCAGTGTCCCAGTGTCTCAGTGTCCCAGTGTCTCAGTGCCTCAGTGTCTCAGTGTCTCAGTGTCCCAGTGTCCCAGTGTCCCAGTGTCCCAGTGTCCCAGTGTCTCAGTGTCCCAGTGTCTCAGTGTCTCAGTGTCTCAGTGTCTCAGTGTCTCAGTGTCCCAGTGTCCCAGTGTCTCAGTGTCCCAGTGTCTCAGTGTCTCAGTGTCCCAGTGTCCCAGTGTCCCAGTGTCCCAGTGTCCCAGTGTCTAAGTGTCCCAGTGTCTCAGTGTCCCAGTGTCCCAGTGTCTCAGTGTCTCAGTGTCCCAGTGTCTCAGTGTCCCAGTGTCCCTGTGTCTCAGTGTCCCAGTGTCTCAGTGTCTCAGTGTCTCAGTGTCCCTGTGTCTCAGTGTCCCAGTGTCCCAGTGTCTCAGTGTCTCAGTGTCCCAGTGTCTCAGTGTCTAAGTGTCTCAGTGTCCCAGTGTCCCAGTGTCTCAGTGTCCCAGTGTCTCAGTGTCCCAGTGTCTCAGTGTCCCAGTGTCCCAGTGTCTCAGTGTCTCAGTGTCCCAGTGTCTCAGTGTCTCAGTGTCTCAGTGTCTCAGTGTCTCAGTGTCCCAGTGTCCCAGTGTCTCAGTGTCCCAGTGTCTCAGTGCCTCAGTGTCTCAGTGTCCCAGTGTCCCAGTGTCCCAGTGTCCCAGTGTCTCAGTGTCCCAGTGTCTCAGTGTCTCAGTGTCTCAGTGTCCCAGTGTCCCAGTGTCTCAGTGTCCCAGTGTCTCAGTGTCTCAGTGTCTCAGTGTCTCAGTGTCTCAGTGTCCCAGTGTCCCAGTGTCTCAGTGTCCCAGTGTCTCAGTGCCTCAGTGTCTCAGTGTCTCAGTGTCCCAGTGTCCCAGTGTCCCAGTGTCCCAGTGTCCCAGTGTCTCAGTGTCCCAGTGTCTCAGTGTCTCAGTGTCTCAGTGTCTCAGTGTCTCAGTGTCCCAGTGTCCCAGTGTCTCAGTGTCCCAGTGTCTCAGTGTCTCAGTGTCCCAGTGTCCCAGTGTCCCAGTGTCCCAGTGTCCCAGTGTCTAAGTGTCCCAGTGTCTCAGTGTCCCAGTGTCCCAGTGTCTCAGTGTCTCAGTGTCCCAGTGTCTCAGTGTCCCAGTGTCCCTGTGTCTCAGTGTCCCAGTGTCCCAGTGTCTCAGTGTCTCAGTGTCTCAGTGTCCCTGTGTCTCAGTGTCCCAGTGTCCCAGTGTCTCAGTGTCTCAGTGTCCCAGTGTCTCAGTGTCTAAGTGTCTCAGTGTCCCAGTGTCCCAGTGTCTCAGTGTCCCAGTGTCTCAGTGTCCCAGTGTCTCAGTGTCCCAGTGTCCCAGTGTCTCAGTGTCTCAGTGTCCCAGTGTCTCAGAGTCCCAGTGTCTCAGTGTCTAAGTGTCTCAGTGGCTCAGTGTCCCAGTGTCTCAGTGTCCCAGTGTCTAAGTGTCTCAGTGTCCCAGTGTCTCACTGTCCCAGTGTCCTAGTGTCTCAGTGTCCCAGTGTCCCAGTGTCGCAGTGTCCCAGTGTCTCAGTGTCCCAGTGTCTCAGTGTCCCAGTGTCCCAGTGTCTCAGTGTCTCAGTGTCCCAGTGTCTCAGAGTCCCAGTGTCTCAGTGTCTATGTGTCTATGTGTCTATGTGTCTCAGTGTCTCAGTGTCCCAGTGTCTCAGTGTCCCAGTGTCTAAGTGTCTCAGTGTCCCAGTGTCTCAGAGTCCCAGTGTCTCAGTGTCTATGTGTCTATGTGTCTATGTGTCTCAGTGTCTCAGTGTCCCAGTGTCTCAGTGTCCCAGTGTCTAAGTGTCTCAGTGTCCCAGTGTCTCACTGTCCCAGTGTCCTAGTGTCTCAGTGTCTCAGTGTCCCAGTGTCTCAGTGTCTAAGTGTCTCAGTGTCTCAGTGTCCCAGTGTCCCAGTGTCTCAGTGTCTAAGTGTCTCAGTGTCTCAGTGTCCCAGTGTCTCAGTGTCCCAGTGTCTAAGTGTCTCAGTGTCCCAGTGTCTCACTGTCCCAGTGTCCTAGTGTCTCAGTGTCTCAGTGTCCCAGTGTCTCAGTGTCTCAGTGTCTAAGTGTCTCAGTGTCTCAGTGTCCCAGTGTCCCAGTGCCTCAGTGTCTCAGTGTCCCAGTGTCTCAGTGTCCCAGTGTCTCAGTGTCCCAGTGTCTCAGTGTCCCAGTGTCCCAGTGTCCCAGTGTCTCAGTGTCTAAGTGTCCCAGTGTCCCAGTGTCTCAGTGTCCCAGTGTCCCAGTGTCTCAGTGTCCCAATGTCTCAGTGTCTCAGTGTCTCAGTGTCCCAGTGTCTCAGTGTCCCAGTGTCTCAGTGTCCCAGTGTCCCAGTGTCCCAGTGTCCCAGTGTCCCAGTGTCTCAGTGTCTAAGTGTCCCAGTGTCCCAGTGTCTCAGTGTCCCAGTGTCCCAGTGTCCCAGTGTCTCAGTGTCCCAGTGTCTCAGTGTCTCAGTGTCTCAGTGTCCCAGTGTCCCAGTGTCTCAGTGTCTCAGTGTCCCAGTGTCTCAGTGTCTAAGTGTCTCAGTGTCCCAGTGTCCCAGTGTCTCAGTGTCCCAGTGTCTCAGTGTCCCAGTGTCTCAGTGTCCCAGTGTCCCAGTGTCTCAGTGTCTCAGTGTCCCAGTGTCTCAGAGTCCCAGTGTCTCAGTGTCTAAGTGTCTCAGTGGCTCAGTGTCCCAGTGTCTCAGTGTCCCAGTGTCTAAGTGTCTCAGTGTCCCAGTGTCTCACTGTCCCAGTGTCCAAGTGTCTCAGTGTCCCAGTGTCCCAGTGTCTCAGTGTCCCAGTGTCTCAGTGTCCCAGTGTCTCAGTGTCCCAGTGTCTCAGTGTCTCAGTGTCCCAGTGTCTCAGAGTCCCAGTGTCTCAGTGTCTATGTGTCTCAGTGTCTCAGTGTCCCAGTGTCTCAGTGTCCCAGTGTCTAAGTGTCTCAGTGTCTCACTGTCCCAGTGTCCTAGTGTCTCAGTGTCTCAGTGTCCCAGTGTCTCAGTGTCTCAGTGTCTAAGTGTCACAGTGTCTCAGTGTCCCAGTGTCCCAGTGCCTCAGTGTCTAAGTGTCTCAGTGTCCCAGTGTCCCAGTGTCCCAGTGTCTCAGTGTCTCAGTGTCTCAGTGTCCCAGTGTCTCAGTGTCCCAGTGTCTCAGTGTCCCAGTGTCCCAGTGTCCCAGTGTCCCAGTGTCTCAGTGTCTAAGTGTCCCAGTGTCCCAGTGTCTCAGTGTCCCAGTGTCCCAGTGTCCCAGTGTCTCAGTGTCCCAGTGTCTCAGTGTCTCAGTGTCTCAGTGTCCCAGTGTCCCAGTGTCTCAGTGGCTCAGTGTCCCAGTGTCTCAGTGTCCCAGTGTCTAAGTGTCTCAGTGTCCCAGTGTCTCACTGTCCCAGTGTCCTAGTGTCTCAGTGTCCCAGTGTCCCAGTGTCGCAGTGTCCCAGTGTCTCAGTGTCCCAGTGTCTCAGTGTCCCAGTGTCCCAGTGTCTCAGTGTCTCAGTGTCCCAGTGTCTCAGAGTCCCAGTGTCTCAGTGTCTATGTGTCTATGTGTCTATGTGTCTCAGTGTCTCAGTGTCCCAGTGTCTCAGTGTCCCAGTGTCTAAGTGTCTCAGTGTCCCAGTGTCTCAGAGTCCCAGTGTCTCAGTGTCTATGTGTCTATGTGTCTATGTGTCTCAGTGTCTCAGTGTCCCAGTGTCTCAGTGTCCCAGTGTCTAAGTGTCTCAGTGTCCCAGTGTCTCACTGTCCCAGTGTCCTAGTGTCTCAGTGTCTCAGTGTCCCAGTGTCTCAGTGTCTCAGTGTCTAAGTGTCTCAGTGTCTCAGTGTCCCAGTGTCCCAGTGTCTCAGTGTCTAAGTGTCTCAGTGTCTCAGTGTCCCAGTGTCTCAGTGTCCCAGTGTCTAAGTGTCTCAGTGTCCCAGTGTCTCACTGTCCCAGTGTCCTAGTGTCTCAGTGTCTCAGTGTCCCAGTGTCTCAGTGTCTCAGTGTCTAAGTGTCTCAGTGTCTCAGTGTCCCAGTGTCCCAGTGCCTCAGTGTCTCAGTGTCCCAGTGTCTCAGTGTCCCAGTGTCTCAGTGTCCCAGTGTCTCAGTGTCCCAGTGTCCCAGTGTCCCAGTGTCTCAGTGTCTAAGTGTCCCAGTGTCCCAGTGTCTCAGTGTCCCAGTGTCCCAGTGTCTCAGTGTCCCAATGTCTCAGTGTCTCAGTGTCTCAGTGTCCCAGTGTCTCAGTGTCCCAGTGTCTCAGTGTCCCAGTGTCCCAGTGTCCCAGTGTCCCAGTGTCCCAGTGTCTCAGTGTCTAAGTGTCCCAGTGTCCCAGTGTCTCAGTGTCCCAGTGTCCCAGTGTCCCAGTGTCTCAGTGTCCCAGTGTCTCAGTGTCTCAGTGTCTCAGTGTCCCAGTGTCCCAGTGTCTCAGTGTCTCAGTGTCCCAGTGTCTCAGTGTCTAAGTGTCTCAGTGTCCCAGTGTCCCAGTGTCTCAGTGTCCCAGTGTCTCAGTGTCCCAGTGTCTCAGTGTCCCAGTGTCCCAGTGTCTCAGTGTCTCAGTGTCCCAGTGTCTCAGAGTCCCAGTGTCTCAGTGTCTAAGTGTCTCAGTGGCTCAGTGTCCCAGTGTCTCAGTGTCCCAGTGTCTAAGTGTCTCAGTGTCCCAGTGTCTCACTGTCCCAGTGTCCAAGTGTCTCAGTGTCCCAGTGTCCCAGTGTCTCAGTGTCCCAGTGTCTCAGTGTCCCAGTGTCTCAGTGTCCCAGTGTCTCAGTGTCTCAGTGTCCCAGTGTCTCAGAGTCCCAGTGTCTCAGTGTCTATGTGTCTCAGTGTCTCAGTGTCCCAGTGTCTCAGTGTCCCAGTGTCTAAGTGTCTCAGTGTCTCACTGTCCCAGTGTCCTAGTGTCTCAGTGTCTCAGTGTCCCAGTGTCTCAGTGTCTCAGTGTCTAAGTGTCACAGTGTCTCAGTGTCCCAGTGTCCCAGTGCCTCAGTGTCTAAGTGTCTCAGTGTCCCAGTGTCCCAGTGTCCCAGTGTCTCAGTGTCTCAGTGTCTCAGTGTCCCAGTGTCTCAGTGTCCCAGTGTCTCAGTGTCCCAGTGTCCCAGTGTCCCAGTGTCCCAGTGTCCCAGTGTCTCAGTGTCTAAGTGTCCCAGTGTCCCAGTGTCTCAGTGTCCCAGTGTCCCAGTGTCCCAGTGTCTCAGTGTCCCAGTGTCTCAGTGTCTCAGTGTCTCAGTGTCCCAGTGTCCCAGTGTCTCAGTGTCTCAGTGTCCCAGTGTCTCAGTGTCTAAGTGTCTCAGTGTCCCAGTGTCCCAGTGTCTCAGTGTCCCAGTGTCTCAGTGTCCCAGTGTCCCAGTGTCTCAGTGTCTCAGTGTCCCAGTGTCTCAGAGTCCCAGTGTCTCAGTGTCTAAGTGTCTCAGTGGCTCAGTGTCCCAGTGTCCAGTGTCCCAGTGTCTAAGTGTCTCAGTGTCCCAGTGTCTCACTGTCCCAGTGTCCTAGTGTCTCAGTGTCCCAGTGTCCCAGTGTCTCAGTGTCCCAGTGTCTCAGTGTCCCAGTGTCTCAGTGTCCCAGTGTCCCAGTGTCTCAGTGTCTCAGTGTCCCAGTGTCTCAGAGTCCCAGTGTCTCAGTGTCTATGTGTCTCAGTGTCTCAGTGTCCCAGTGTCTCAGTGTCCCAGTGTCTAAGTGTCTCAGTGTCCCAGTGTCTCACTGTCCCAGTGTCCTAGTGTCTCAGTGTCTCAGTGTCCCCAGTGTCTCAGTGTCTCAGTGTCTAAGTGTCTCAGTGTCTCAGTGTCCCAGTGCCTCAGTGTCTAAGTGTCTCAGTGTCTCAGTGTCCCAGTGTCTCAGTGTCCCAGTGTCTAAGTGTCTCAGTGTCCCAGTGTCTCACTGTCCCAGTGTCCTAGTGTCTCAGTGTCTCAGTGTCCCAGTGTCTCAGTGTCTCAGTGTCGAAGTGTCTCAGTGTCTCAGTGTCCCAGTGTCCCAGTGCCTCAGTGTCTCAGTGTCCCAGTGTCTCAGTGTCCCAGTGTCTCAGTGTCCCAGTGTCTCCAGTGTCCCAGTGCCCAGTGTCCCAGTGTCCCAGTGTCTCAGTGTCTAAGTGTCCCAGTGTCCCAGTGTCTCAGTGTCCCAGTGTCCCAGTGTCTCAGTGTCCCAGTGTCTCAGTGTCTCAGTGTCTCAGTGTCCCAGTGTCCCAGTGTCCCAGTGTCCAGTGTCCCAGTGTCCCAGTGTCTCAGTGTCCCAGTGTCCCAGTGTCTCAGTGTCCCAGTGTCTCAGTGTCTCAGTGTCTCAGTGTCCCTAGTGTCCTCAGTGTCTTAATTCCAGTGTCTCAGTGTCCCAGTGTCTCCAGTGTCTCAGTGTCCCAGTGTCTCAGTGTCCTCAAGTTCTCAGTGTCCCAGTGTCCCAGTGTCTCAGTGTCCCAGTGTCCCAGTGTCTCAGTGTCTCAGTGTCCCAGTGTCCCAGTGTCCCAGTGTCCCAGTGTCTCAGTGTCTCAGTGTCCCAGTGTCCCATGTCCAGTGTCTCAGTGTCTCCAGTGTCCCAGTGTCCCAGTGTCTCAGTGTCCCAGTGTCTCAGTGTCTCAGTGTCCCAGTGTCCCAGTGTCTCAGTGTCTCAGTGTCCCAGTGTCTCAGTGTCCTCAGTGTCTCAGTGTCCCAGTGTCTCAGTGTCCCAGTGTCTCAGTGTCCCAGTGTCTCAGTGTCCCAGTGTCCCAGTGTCTCAGTGTCCCAGTGTCCCAGTGTCTCAGTGTCTCAGTGTCCCAGTGTCCCAGTGTCCCAGTGTCTCAGTGTCCCCAGTGTCTCCGTGTCTCAGTGTCTCCAGTGTCCCAGTGTCCCAGTGTCCCAGTGTCCCAGTGTCTCATGTGTCTCAGTGTCTCCAGTGTCCCAGTGTCTCAGTGTCCCAGTGTCCCAGTGTCCCAGTGTCCCAGTCTCAGTGTCTTCAGTGTCCCAGTGTCTCAGTGTCCCAGTGTCCCAGTGTCCCAGTGTCCCAGTGTCTCAGTGTCTAAGTGTCCCAGTGTCCCAGTGTCCTCAGTGTCCCAGTGTCCCAGTGTCTCAGTGTCCCAGTGTCCCAGTGTCTCAGTGTCTCAGTGTCTCAGTGTCCCAGTGTCCCAGTGTCCCAGTGTCTCAGTGTCCCAGTGTCTCAGTGTCTCAGTGTCTCAGTGTCCCTGTGTCTCAGTGTCTCAGTGTCCCAGTGTCTCAGTGTCTCAGTGTCTCAGTGTCCCAGTGTCTCAGTGTCAGCCAGTGTCCCAGTGTCTCAGTGTCCCAGTGTCTCAGTGTCTCAGTGTCTCAGTGTCCCAGTGTCCCAGTGTCTCAGTGTCCCAGTGTCCCAGTGTCTCAGTGTCTAAGTGTCCCAGTGTCCCAGTGTCCCAGTGTCCCAGTGTCCAGGTGTCCCAGTGTCTCAGTGTCTCAGTGTCTCAGTGTCCTCAGTGTCCCAGTGTCCCAGTGTCCAGTGTCTCAGTGTCCCAGTGTCTCAGTGTCTCAGTGTCCCAGTGTCTCAGTGTCCTCAGTGTCCCAGTGTCCCAGTGTCTCAGTGTCCCAGTGTCTCAGTGTCTCAGTGTCTCAGTGTCCCAGTGTCCCAGTGTCTCAGTGTCCAGTGTCTCAGTGTCTCAGTGTCCCAGTGTCCCAGTGTCTCAGTGTCCCAGTGTCCCAGTGTCCCAGTGTCTCAGTGTCCCAGTGTCTCAGTGTCCCAGTGTCCCAGTGTCCCAGTGTCTCAGTGTCCCAGTGTCCCAGTGTCCCAGTGTCCCAGTGTCCCAGTGTCCCAGTGTCTCAGTGTCTCAGTGTCTTCCCAGTGTCCCAGTGTCCCAGTGTCTCAGTGTCTCAGTGTCTCAGTGTCTCAGTGTCTCAGTGTCTCAGTGTCTCAGTGTCCCAGTGTCCCAGTGTCTCAGTGTCCCAGTGTCTCAGTGTCTCAGTGTCTCAGTGTCCCAGTGTCCCAGTGTCCCAGTGTCAGTGTCCCAGTGTCCCAGTGTCCCAGTGTCCCAGTGTCCAGTGTCTCAGTGTCCCAGTGTCTCAGTGTCTCAGTGTCTCAGTGTCCCTGTGTCTCAGTGTCTAAGGTTCCCAGTGTCCCAGTGTCTCAGTGTCCCAGTGTCCCAGTGTCTCAGTGTCCCAGTGTCTCAGTGTCTCAGTGTCTCAGTGTCCAGTGTCCCAGTGTCTCAGTGTCCCAGTGTCTCAGTGTCTCAGTGTCTCAGTGTCCCAGTGTGTGTCTCAGTGTCTCAGTGTCTCAGTGTCCCAGTGTCTCAGTGTCCAGAGTCTCAGTGTCCCAGTGTCCCAGTGTCTCAGTGTCCCAGTGGCCCACCAGTGTCTCAGTGTCCCAGTGTCTCAGTGTCTCAGTGTCTCAGTGTCCCAGTGTCCCAGTGTCCGTCCATTGTCTCAGTGTCCCAGTGTCCCAGTGTCTCAGTGTCTCAGTGTCCCAGTTGTCTCAGGTCCCAGTGTCCCCAGTGTCCCAGTGTCCCAGTGTCTCAGTGTCTCAGTGTCCCAGTGTCCCAGTGTCTCAGTGTCCCAGTGTCTCAGTGTCCCAGTGTCTCAGTGTCCCAGTGTCCCAGTGTCCCAGTGTCTCAGTGTCCCAGTGTCCCAGTGTCCGTGTCAGTGTCTCAGTGTCCCAGTGTCTCAGTGTCTCGAGTGTCTCAGTGTCTTAGTGTTCCAGTGTCCCAGTGTCCCAGTGTCTCAGTGTCCCAGTGTCTCAGTGTCTCAGTGTCTCCAGTTCCCAGTGTCGTCTCAGTGTCCCAGTGTCCCAGTGTCCCAGTGTCTCAGTGTCCCAGTGTCTCAGTGTCTCAGTGTCTCAGTGTCTCCAGTGTCCCAGTGTCCCAGTGTCCCAGTGTCTCAGTGTCCCAGTGTCTCAGTGTCCCAGTGTCCCAGTGTCTCAGTGTCCCAGTGTCTCAGTGTCTCAGTGTCCCAGTGTCTCAGTGTCCCAGTGTCCCAGTGTCTCCAGTGTCCCAGTGTCTCAGTGTCTCAGTGTCTCAGTGTCCCAGTGTCTCCAGTGTCCCAGTGTCCCAGTGTCCCAGTGTCCCAGTGTCCCAGTGTCTCAGTGTCCCAGTGTCTCAGTGTCCCAGTGTCTCAGTGTCCCAGTGTCCCAGTGTCCCAGTGTCCCAGTGTCCCAGTGTCCCAGTGTCCCAGTGTCCCAGTGTCTCAGTGTCCCAGTGTCTCAGTGTCTCAGTGTCCCAGTGTCCCAGTGTCTCAGTGTCCCAGCCCAGTGTCCCAGTGTCCCAGTGTCTCAGTGTCTCAGTGTCTCAGTGTCCCAGTGTCTCAGTGTCTCAGTGTCCCAGTGTCTGTTCCAGTGTCTCAGTGTCTCAGTGTCTCAGTGTTCCAGTGTTCCCAGTGTCCCAGTGTCCCAGTGTCCCAGTGTCTCAGTGTCTCCAGGGCCTAGGTTCCCAGTGTCTCAGTGTCCCAGTGTCCCAGTGTCCCAGTGTCTCAGTGTCCCAGTGTCTCAGTGTCTCAGTGTCTCAGTGTCCTCGTGTCTCAGTGTCTCAGTGTCCGTGTCTCCAGGTTCAGTGTCTCAGTGTCCCAGTGTCCCAGTGTCCCAGTGTCTCAGTGTCTCAGTGTCTCAGTGTCCCAGTGTCCCAGTGTCCCAGTGTCCCAGTGTCTCAGTGTCCAGTGTCCCAGTGTCCCAGTGTCTCAGTGTCTCAGGTCCCCAGTGTCTCAGTGTCTCAGTGTCTCAGTGTCCCAGTGTCCCAGTGTCCCAGTGTCCCAGTGTCCCAGTGTCTCAGTGTCCTCAGTGTCCCAGTGTCCCAGTGTCTCAGTGTCCAGTGTCCCAGTGTCCCTGTGTTCTTCAGTGTCCCCAGTGTCCCCAGTGTCTCAGTGTC